>NW_007726607.1:135337-269049 GCF_000696425.1 Galeopterus variegatus
AGTTCTTTAAAAAAAAAAAAAAATCCCTGTTACCTTTTCTGTTTCAGAGAACTCTCTCTTCAGGGCTTCCACAGGAACTCAATTTCAGAAATCTGTGCTCTTAACAGAAGGGGGCACTGTTGAATGATGCTAACTAACCATCTCCCATCAGCAATTTCTGGGACAGGCAAGTCCTGAATTTTCCAAGGTTTAAAACAACTTTTGCCCCCAATCTTTCAGAAATGCCTATACTTCTTCCCCACTCCAATAACTCCTTAGAAATTAATATCCAAATGATCTAAAATGCTAAGACAGAATTAAAGGATTTTGGATTCATGAAACGGCCAGCAACACATTTTATTTTTATTAAGGGACCAAAAACAGGAACATGAGCCTATTCAATTTATTTTTAATTTTGAAGGCTATTTTAATTATCTTCATATAGAAAATCACAAAGTTTATCAAATATTCTATAATCTCTGGGTATGTGCATACTACATTTTACCAATAGTGTTGAATATTCATTAGAAAATTACCAGGGATTGAATTTACTCGAAGTTTGATGACCAGATCACTTTACATGAGTGAAATAAGGAACAGTGGGGAAAAAGTTTGATACAAAATGCAGACAAATTCAAAGGATTAATTTAGCTCTGGGGTTTTATAAAAAAATCAATAAGTAAAACATTTACTGCAATTTAGTCCCAACATTTGGTTAATATCTCGTACCCAGACTAAACTAACAATAGTAGGTTCAGGCTTCCACTAAACTTAGCATGTACAATGTAGAAGGCCACCTCAATCCCACATATCGATATTTCTTTTCCTGCAGCAGAGCCAGCTCCACCACTATGTTGTCCATCTGTTCATCTGAGTTCTACTATTACCTTATATAGCAACTATGGGGTCAGGGAATGACAAAAAGACTGAAAAGAGGAAAATATGAGAATAAATTTTTAAAGAAAGCACAAAAGCGAGAATTTTAAAGAAACTGGGCAAATTTCCAAGTCCTTTTCTAAGAATCCCAGTCTCAATCATGTAAGAAAGATGCTCATATGATTGACAATGAACTTTAAGATTAAAACATGAACCAAATTAAAGATTTCTTTTTGCTATTGAGGAAGCAAGACATATACAAAGGTTTTCCATTATAGTTAGGTCTTTGACAGAAAATTTAAGTTTGTAAGTAGCAGTGGAGTTTAAACTTCATTACCTCCCAACCTATGAGGACTTTCACACAGTGGATAATACATGCAACGTACATGGTAGCATGATGGCATATAGTCAGCATGAAACAAATGTTTGAAATGAAGATAGAAAGGAAACATAAAGAATTTCTCCTCTTTCCCTCTTGGTACCCATTTTCTAACCCAGTACAACACAAAATAGAGAGAAAAAAGGCAGGGATATGACCCTCAGAAAGAAGAATTTCCACAGCAAATAGATAGATTAATCAAACAAACAGATTTCAAATGGATGTGCCTTCTCCCCACCAACAAAACAACAAACAAACTAGAAGACCTGGATTAACAATAAAATAGGGAGAACAAACAATGAAGCTTGTTCGGACACTGAAATGGGTATTTCAAGTTGCAGTATCTACCCTGAATTTTATAAAAGTATAGGGAGCCTTATTTAATTGGAATGCTTTACATGCAAAATAGACCAAAAGTAGAAGGTCAAACTTAATGACCTCTAAAAAGCTCTGTGATTAAAATTTATTCTCAAAAACAAGCAGAATGAGGGCATATAGTAATTAATTGCCTCCCCTGCACACCTCCAAGGAATCTCAGCTTTGCCCTAGGAATATGTGTGTATGTGGGTGTGTGTGTGTGAGAGAGAGACAGACAGACAGCTGGATGGCATCACGTACCTCTGCGTCTCTGAACCTGTCTTCGTAATCCAATCTGTCCTTCTCTACAGCTGTCAGTTTTAACTTCAAGTTAGATATTTCAGCCATCAGATCCAACTTCTGAGTTTCTAAAGATGTTCTACTCAGAAGCTCCTATTAAAATTTAAGAAATATAGCCACAGGTGAATTTGTGTCATTTATGATTGTAAAGCAGCAACTATCAAGTAGAGGATGCAGTGAAGAATAACTATTAAATATACGCATTTTTAAAAAATTGTTTACTTTAGATACCCCCCTTTGAGCAGAACTAAACCCAGGTCAGTTTACTGGGGGAGACATATATAAACAAACACACATATATAAACCTTATATATTCTTAGGCCTGATGGTCACATTGGTGATGATGATGATATTATGTTTGCTATGTGCCAGGCACTGTGCTGACATACATTAAGTGGTTCAATTCGCACAACAATCCTATAAGGCAGAAACTCTTGTTATTCTTATTCAACGGGTGAGGAAGCAGAGGAAAAAAGAGGTTAAGAATTTGCCAAAAGTCATACAGCAAGGAAATGGCAGAACAGGAATTCAAACCTAAGTGGTTTTGTGCCAGTGTGTACTCTGTCCACTATACAAGTATTACAGGGCTTCTCATACATAACCACTGAGAGAGTGCGTGCGTGTGTGTGTGTAAACATTACGAGGTTTCCCCAATAACAAAGGTCATATATGGTACTTAATCTTTTTTCTTAATCATAAAATATAAGCTCATGGTTGAGTGTTAGGAAACCACATGAATGCAAAAAGAAGAAAAATTTTAAAACCTACAATTCTATTAATATTTTAGTCCAGATTCTAATTACATAAACACTCTATATTGTGTGTATGTGTTTTGAGACCTGCTACTCTAGATTTTTGTTTTAAATGTGCCTAGGTGAATCTAAGTGAATCTCGAAATTTACCACTGCATCAGAGCAAACACAACATAGATGTGTAGCATCTCAAACAGTTCAGCAGGAAAATTCCACCTTGGTGCTGGCTTCTCCACCTACCTGCTGCAGCATTTCTTCTGTAGCATTCAACTTCTCTCTGTGCTCTTCAAGACAAAACTCCAAATCTCGAATCTTCTCTCCCTGAGCCTCCACCTGGTCTGTTAACACACTTACCTGTATACAGAGCAAAATACTGTAATGAGTTAGAAAGAATTTGGGTCCCATTGCTTATTTCTCTAAATAGAACAAAAACTGGAATGATCTCACCACTCATATGGGTGTAAATTTTAGATATCTGAGAATTAAGAAAACAGTGGTCCTTCACATTCCTATTTACATGTTGTTTTTTGATGTAAGGACTTCTATTCAATTTTGGAGAAAGTGAGTGCTGATTGGGAATGTACAACACTTTACAGGTTAAAACCATTTCAACCATTTATGGGAGGTGGCATGTACACAAATTATCTCTTTTTGTGTGGAGGAGATACCATTAGAGGTTAAGAGAGTAAATGAAGTTAATGTTTGAAACAGAAATTATCAAGGACTATTCAAATTTGTTAGTTAAAGAAGAATAAGGAAAAGAATCCAGGGAGTTCAAATTCCATGAGATCTCTCCAGATCACAATGATCACAAGTGTGTTTAAAGGCAGGATGCAATTCAACATTCTCAAAGGTCCATGAGGAGCTGTTGGGTTAGTCCTTCATCCTTAGTGCTCATTGCAAATCGTTGCAAATTTCCTCAGTGATCACCAGCCTAGTAAATATATTTCAATTCATTTAGCTCAAAATGCCAAAGTAAAAATATTTATCAAGCGCTGAAAACATTATAAAAAAGCAACTCAAATTTAGGCCACAAGCAGGACTCCACTCACTGTTGTGTTTTGTTTGGTCTACTGTATCATTTCATATATTAAAAATATATTGTCAGATTCAGAAATATATGTCTATTCAGATTTTATCCTATAGATATTCATATATCTGAATTTCTGCTATATCTTAAAAAATATTTTAAAGATCAGATGAGATGACAGATGAGATCATAAAATCAGATCAGATGACACTGTGCCTATATTCAGACTGGCCCTTGAAGAGTAGAGGCCGATTAAGGGCTGGTCACCCAGACTGGGTGTACATACCCCTATTCAGCTGCAGTCCCCACCACTCCCTATTGTGTAACGGCCTACTGTTCTTATTTCTATTAGGTTGCTGTAAGCATCTGAATTTGCCATGCCAATTTAAAATAGCCTTTGTGTAAGTATATCATGAGGAGAGATAGACATTTAAAAATCACTTGCCTGAAGAACGAGGGATTCTTTATCGTTTTCTAAACGTGCTAGCCTTTCTTGATACACATCTCCATTCCCAGGTAGATGTCCATTTGTCTGAAAAGGAAAATAACACAGGTAAGACTGATCCTCTTTAACACTGACACACTGTGGGTAGAAGAGAATTGCATGTTTTTAATCCAAGGAGCCCGAACTGAATTCAGCACAGCTGTCAATGCCATTAACAGAAAATACGAGAATGTAATTTGGTTCATTTACCTCCAAATAGGTAAGACAGGCACATTAAGCAATTAGGCATGTTTTCACCAAATTAAACAACTTATCAAGGAGAAAATGACCCAAAAGGAACAGTGGCTACTGATATTCTTCACTGACAGTAGACACACACACAGAGGCATACAAAGCTCTGAGTGTGTGCTGGGGCATGATCCCCCCCTATTGTCCCTGAGTGTTCAGCGTTGCTAATACTGGGTGTGGACAGTGGTAATGACCTGTGACGACCTTCCACTCTGCCACCCCCACCCCAAGTTCCACATCTAGGACTACACATGCCTGCCTTTAATTGGGAGACAGCAGGGGCAACTTACACCACAGGCTTCTTCCTCCCTATTCAAGTCTCCAGATCATAGAACAAATCTTCCCTGACTCTTTGAAGCCTTGAGCCTTTGAAGTCTTTCTCTCTTCCCCTCAAAACTTAAACACTGAGTTCACAATCACCTCCCCTGCTAGCGCTGACTAGCCATGCTTATCAGCATTTTTCCACTGTCTTGAGCTCATTCACTGCTTGTGAGTTTGCTTGTTCATATGTACTGTGTTCAGCTCCTGGGCAGAGCTTGGAAACTAGTGTCGTCTTGTAACCTCCACATCTGGTTTAGTCTCTGCGAATACTGATCTTACTCTTTCTTTCCCTCCCTCCTGCCTCCTTTTTACCAGATTTGTGTATGTTTATGGTCTTGTAACCTCCACATCTGGTTTAGTCTCTGCGAATATTGATCTTACTCTTTCTTTCCCTCCCTCCTGCCTCCTTTTTACCAGATTTGTGTATGTTTATGCATATTATAAATGCCTAAGGAAGTATAGATTGAGAAGGAAAATAGAGATTTTTTTTCTCAGTTATCTTACATGAAAGTCATGAAAGTGACACTTGAAAAGGCTCACAGAGCAGAAAACATAAAAACGTCATTTTGAAATTTAGTAGTATGTGTGTCTTTCATAATCTCCTTTAAGTAGTTTATAACCATATAATAGGTAATCCCAATAGAACTTCCTGATTCCTCATTCAAATACAACAGAAATAAAAGCCAGTTGGAATCCAAAATGGTTGGATGGAGCTATCCAAAGTTCAAGTTGATCTCCTGTTCCCCTGAGACTTAAAAAGCAAATAACACCTTCGGATTTAGAACCATAAAAAATACAAACTGTATATCCTTACTGTCTAGGGCACATCTGAGGTGACATCTATCATTTTTCCAGGATTAACTGCTATTATTTTTCTACCTTTTGAATTAATGTTGTTTCCAGTATCAATTCTGGTAATAACAAAAGGTATGTGCTTGGAAAGAAAAACAAAACAAAACGGAGCTTTAACAAGAAAGAAAATTCCAGGATGTTTCTTCTAAAAACTTAGGCTCACTGAATATGTTTCCCAAGAGACCACAAAAGAATCAGAAACTAATTGATTAAGTGTGTGATGCATATTTAGAGTGGATAAAATTTTTAACACCAGCTGCTTGACCCGCATACCTGTACAATTACTACAGCCTAAGTGTGTTCATGCTGTTAACTGAAGTACCCAGAATTAAATTACAGTTATTAAGAAGAGCATGATGGAGTAGTCGAAATGACTACCAGCCCTGGGACTACCACAAAAATGAAATTCACATAACTTCTTCAGGACTGTTTTTTGGAAAACAGCCAGGACGCATAATGCATGTTCTCAATCTAAAAAAGTGCCAGAGCAGGCCCTGTCCACCTTCAAATTCCTCATTTTGATTATTACCATTAACAACCATCTGGTATTTTTGTTTTGTTTTTCTTTTTTTTTTTTTACTGAATCATAATCAGTTACATATTCCTGGGGTTCAATGTTGATGTATGTTGATCAAATCAATATTATTAGCATATATATTATTACAAATCATACTTATTCTTTATGCCCCTTATCCAATCTCCCCCCATCCCCCCTCCCACCTCTGATAACCCTAGATTTCTTCTCTCCTTCCGAAAGAGTAATGGTTCCTCTGTTGATTTGTTGCCTGGATGATCTGTCCAGTGCTGAGAGGTGTGTTCAGGTCCCCCAATATTATCATAGAGGAGATGCTTCTGCTAGCACTCTGGAATGGACAGCCATCTGTTTTTAAAACCACACATAAGCGATGCTTTCTAAACAGATACATTTCATAAGGTAGAAAAAATGCTTTCTATTCAGCAAGCACAAGAAGTAAAACTCATCTTCCTTCTAACTGGAGGAAATTATAGCAAGATTAGCAGTGTTTCTTCTCAAGCTACTGCATATGATATGGAAACGAGATGTTCCAAAACCAGTTCTCTAAAATTATCCTGAAATAAAAACAAACACTGAAAATGGACTCAGTGAGAGTTCTTTTGTTTCTCAATTCTGTGTTTATATTTACATGCACACATAACAATCAAGAGTAGTTTAATATTTTTTTAAACATTAAAAGTCACCATAGAAACATAGAGCAAAATTTAAGAACCACGACTGGAGTAGTTTACATACTTGTGCTAACATATCCAAGTAGGTAAAGATCTGTTCTATCCATGTGTTTATTTATATCTCTGCCAATTTGTTGCTTTTGCCTTAAGAGTGTTAGAAGGAGGTAAATTCCATTAGGTAAATACCCTACTGTCTACCACCTCCCTGTGCTCTTCCTACCGGATCCCTCAAAATCTCCCCATCCACAGTATGCTCTCTCACATACTAATTTTATTCCTTCTTCATGGACTTTCTTTCCGACCCTTTCGTATCATTTCCTCATCCTTTAGTCACTTATTCTTCCTAATAGTCTCTCAGTGCAAAACTGTCTTAATTTCTTTTGATTCTTCCTCCATGATGCGTATAAAATCCTAGCACGTAATTAAAAATGTACTTATATAAACTCTTGAGTTCATCTGACTTCCAAAGCACTGAAGAACAGCCTAAATTACTTTATTCAAAATCCCAGAGATGCCTTCAAAATAACCCTTTCTATTTTAGCTCTTGGTGCAATCGCTTATTGACCACATTCAATCCAGCTGAGCATTTAAGTCAAAATTGGAATCAGCTTGGGAATTTCAACAGTACGGTATCCAACTAACTGTGTGTGGAGGGTCAGGGTGGGAGATCCAGCTCTGCTGTAATATTGATACTTTGATTTAATTAAAGACCTTATGGTGTTCGCTAGGTTTTGCTGGCATGACAGGGAGAAAAGCACCTAAAAAGCTTTATTCCTCATAAAATTATAGAAGCCTAGAGCTAGCCAGGAACCTCACCTGAGAATGCAAATTGCAACTCACACGGCAGGTGCTACATGTAACATTAGGGTACCAACTGCCTTTCCCTTCACCATCTAAAGAAAAGATCTTCATTTTATGTCAATTTCCTTTTAATTATCAAGTAGAAACATATAATCAAGCATGAAGATATAAAATAAAAAAAAGTTAACATCTTGCCTTTGTGCCTTTGTTTAAAAAAATTTTTTTATTACAGAAAATTTTAAATATGTGTAAAATTAGAGAGACGAGCATGATGAAACCCATATACCTGTCACTCAATTTCAACAGTTATTAATTCATGGCAGGTGGGAGTCTTTTGTCTGATATTTTTACTTATAGCATCATATTGCATTTTCCTTTGACTTTCCAGTTCTACTGGTTTGCATTAGTCTGCAGTGGTCTTCCCTGTTTCCCCCACCTTCATTTTGCTTTATTCCTGGGTTCTGCTGTCCCGACTAAATCCAAAATCAACATATGAGCAGCAATTTGCCACAATTATACTTATTTATTTCGTAACACAAAAACTCATTTTGAATGTTAACATTCCCAAATCAGAATGGTGAGTAACTAAATTAAAATGGGGAAAAGAAAAGGAGTCCCATTTTATAAGGACAAGTGTTAAGAAACAGTTGGACTAGTATTATTACATATATACAAATACACACAAATTCTACCCAGTAAATCTAATTATTTTTAAAATTAATTTTAAAAACTGTCATACTGTCTTGATTTCATAATTCTATTTTTAAAAATTCAGTACAAAAAAAGAGAAAGTAACGCTCCGTTCACTAAATCTCCTTCAATTAAATATTCTCTCTAGCTACCAAAAGAAATATTTACTATAAGGGTGTCCTAATCAGTATTACATCTCTACCACTACATGCAAACATGGGAGAAGAGATGGAGCCAAGACTTGAATCCATCAGCCACAAATAGCACAGTCACATGTCACTTGGGTCCAACACCACAATAAGGCATCTCACACTGCTACTGTCCAAAGAGTCAAAGAAAATGATACCAGCAACAATGGAAATCAAGCCACCAAGCGGAGGCAGTACTCTGCTCCCGAGTCCTCTTGAGGGCGTGGGCTTCTGCAGTGGGGAGAGGGGTACAGGTTGAAAATACAGCATTATCCTGGTCACAGATGTACTCCAGGCCCCTGGGTTATAGGAGGATAGAGAAAAGAAGGTTCCAGTGTCCCAGAAGCTAAGCCCCAGCTCCTATCCTGTCATAGTAGCATATTCACTCATTTACTCCCCCATCATTCATTGATTCATTCAATATCTACTGAAAGCCAGCTATGTGACAGAACACATATCTAGCAAAAGAATCTCTCTTCTACTTTGGGAAGGATCACACGAGATCAAGAAAAAATGTTGTCCATATTGTTCTTGTCCCTTATTCTTTCTTAACTCACTTTCATAAAGGAACAGAGAAATCTCTTTTCACTCAATCCTAACAAACGCCAGTAGCCAGAGATTCCATTAAAAGATATCTTACAACTCTCTCAACTGAGAATTCTACAGACTGGTTCAATTTGTTTTCCTGTATCTGTGGACGCTTTTCTTGGGAGTTTACCAGAAGCGTAAGGGAAAGCTGCTTTAATTTTAGTTAGGATGTCTCAGTGAGACACTGCATAACTCAAATAACTATGATCACTTGTGGCATACAATCTTCAGATGTACCTTGTTTGACAAGGCCTGAAAAAACATTCCCTGAAGGCGCACATGAAAAGAGAAGCTGGCCAGAGAGCAGCAGGGATCAGAGGATGGTGGGACTGGAATGGACCATGTGGCTGGGAATCAGGGACTCAGGGGGAACTGCCAGCAGCCCTGGAGAGAACATGTCCCATGGCTAACCCCTTCAAATTATGAGTATTTTTATTTGTACAGAAACTTTAAAAAAAGGTACATGTGGAATTAATATTATCTAATTTTTTAAATGTAGAAATAAGAAAGAAATGTATTATAATGATTTAATAAGTAAGAAGCCAGCCAAGAACACCTCATCTCTCCTATTTACACCCTACTTTTCTCCTGGGTTACAATGCCTGATTTGGAGTTATCACCATTGGTATTTTCACTCACTCTGTTGAAAACTGTATTTTTATAATCTCTGCTGACTTTGAGATTGCCTCATAATGAAAACTGCCAAATAATCAGACACTTTTGGGATTTCATTATCTAATCTCCCCACTGCTGCATATCCAGGTCATGATCCTCTGTTTCGTCTACAGGAAAAAATATTTGAGGAATGTTTTAGGGCAACTCATTAGGTTAGACCTAAAGGAAACAATAACTACTTGCTTGGTGCAAAGAGTTAGACATATTTTTCTAATTCCCCTCTTAAATCTGGAGCTTATGATTCACGTAATTCTCCATTATTAATATTTATGTTAACACATGATAGCATTTCACAATCAAAACTGAGAATTCTTCCTCAGTAATTAGACAAATATGTCATATTCAATAGTTTTTATTTATTTATTTTTTTAACTACAGAAGACAAACTTCTGAAAAGATTCATTTGCTTCTAGAAGCCTACAGCTATACCTGGCTCAGGCAAAATAAAATAAGAACTACAAACGCCCAGCTGCACACATGAAAAGATTAGTATAAGTCTTAAAGTACATGGACTCTCAAGTTGGCCATCATTAATAACGAATGATATCTTAATTATGTAACTGGTATCAGTAAGAAGTTTTTCTAAAATATTTTTCCATGGTTTGAGAAATGTCACAAGAAGTGAACTATGTATGAGTGATTTGTAACCTAACTCCTCTTAATAACTGGACACAACTCTCTCTCCCTCATTGTCAAGAGATCCTGTTAAACATCTTCTCTCTACTCTCTATGATCTACTCTTCAATATTACCTGCTTGACTAGCCTTCTGCCAGGCTCATGGGAAATTGCTCAGCACACATCACCTCATGGGATCCTCATAAGAAACAATCATCCCCATTTTACAGATGAGGAAACTGAGACATAGAGCTGAAGAAATTTTCCCAAAGTCATACAAGCTCCTAAGGGTTAGAGCCAATGTTAATATTCAGGTCTGCTGTCTCCAGAGCCTCAGTTGTAACTGCCTAGGTACAACCCTGCCTTATTTATCATTTTGCTGCTTTTTTATAGCTGGACCTACTTTGTTATTTGGATAATATTCCATTTAAATATAAAGGAGAATTTGCAAGGATTCTGTGTTCCTTCAGTTCTAAGATGCCATCAATTTTTATCACACTATTAATTTTTTTTAATTGTGACAATATACACATGTAAAATTTAACATCTTAAACTATTTTAAGCATATAATAGTATTAAGTACATTCACATTGTTTTGCAACCATCATCACCATTCACCTAAAGAACTCTTTTCATCTTGTAAAACTTTAACTCTGTACCCATTAAATATTATCTCCCCAATTCCCCCTCCCCTGACTGACAGTCACCATTCTACCTTCTGTCTCTATGAATTTGACTATTCTGGCTACCTTATTACCTAGAAAAAGAAAAAAAGGAAGGAAGGAAGGATCCCAACTAAAATGTATACATATCCTCATTTTCAAGTTCATAAAACGTATCCCCCCTTCTGAAACATTAAATGGGAGAAATCTAATATTATCAGCAAATCATTAAATTATAAGCATGGTCTCACTGGATTCCCAATGCCAAATCAAGTACTCTTTTGGTTCTAAAAGTCAAGTCTACCCTGGTAGGTGTGCAGAGCCTGCTTGCTTCACGCCTGTGCCTCTGTCATTCCAAACACCTTTTCCTGCTCTCTTCTTCTCACTTTGGTTTTTGCCCTTTGCCATCTTTCTTCTTTCATTCTTTGTATGTTTGAGAAAACATACTTAATTTGGAAGGTTTGAGGTTGAGGGAATACATATCAATAAGTTAGATAGACATGAATTAATTCGACAAAAAACCCTTCTCTCTCTGGACCCCTATCTAGTTTATTTTGTTTATTGTTGATTTTAGGATGAAAACTGGATCTTCATAAGTTCTGTAAAGTATTTTTCACTTTGTAGATTTTTAAGTTTAAAGTGTCAAATATTAAAATAGAAAGCAACTAAAACACAAACCAACAAGCCATTATCTATCCAAGAAACAAATTTAAAACAACAACTTCAGTTCATTCAAATGTGCATTCCACTTTAATCATTCATGGGGCATCATTCATTACAAATATAATTTTTGAGCACCTAGTGTATTCCAGGCATTGTTCCAGGCACCAGGGATACAGTGTTTTTGTTTTTGTTTTAAATAAAGGCAACGATCTCTGATTCACAATGCTTACGTTCCATTTGGAAATACAGAAAATAAATAATATAAATGTGACAAATACACAGTACATAAGAAAGCGGTGAATGCTAAGAAAAAATAAAGCTGGGAGACATACTGCAAAGAATCAATGTATGAAATCTTAGACAGGGGGGCAAGAAAGGGCCTCACTGAGGGCACAGCTTTTGAGTAAACACCAGATTATGAGGGAGCTAGCCATAAAGATATTGGGGGAAAGAGCTTTCCAGGCAGATGGAACCGCCAGTGTAAGGGCCCTGAGACCAGTTTCCCTGGCAAGTTTGAAAATCAGTAAAGAAGCCAATGTGCTTGCTGGAGTGCAGTGAAAAGGGGGAAGCATAATGAGATATGAAGTCAGAAAGTGATGGGGAGCAAATCCTATAAGGCCTTGCAACCCACAGTAAGCACTTCGGTTTTTACTCTAAGATGTGATGCTATTGACAGTTTCTGGAAAAGTAGTGAGTGACGTGATCTAACTTGTATTCAGATATCGTCATTATCACTTTTTATCAGTTCCAGAAATACTTTAGCAGAACATATTAAGCACATGTTAATGAAAATGTTTTGGACACAAGTCAAAAGTTCAACCAGAGATACTCTCCTTAAGCTATGGCTGCCATTGCTGGCCTCTGGATGTGGCCTAGGAATGGGTTCTTCTATCACTAGTAAATTCCTTTCTCACCACATGCTGAATGGTCAGAAAAACATAAAGTAAGAAGGGGTGAGGTCAGAAGTAGAAAGAGGCTAAGGAGTACACTAGCAAATACCTACTTTTACAGCATGAAGCAATCCCCAAAGAAATCAGCAAATCTGGACCCTTAAAACTCTGGAGGAGAAACTTGAAGAGCAAATATAAAACACAATTATAAAATATCATGTACTTTAAAAAATAAAATAGCTCCAATCATCAAGGTTGTGTAGCTGCACCACCACCAAAAGATGGATCGTACCGTTTGCACTCAGAAATGGAGGAGCAAATCAGGCAAGAACATAAGGACATTCAGCACAGGACTGGTTGGGGGCACCAGTATCTGCGTCTCGTCCCATGAAAATGTCTCGGCTGTAGGACGCTCTGTTAAGGTTCACAAAGCAAGAAGTGTTTGTTTCTACCACAGATCCTAAAATACATCTTGATTCTTTCATACAATTTTCATTAGTTTTTATACAAATGCATTTAACTCATAAACGTATTGCAGCATCTTACTAAAAATTGAGTATCCTTTAAATACAAAATATCACCTTTCCCTTCTCTTTGAAACTGTTTTTCTCACATTCTTTAGGTTTTATGTGTTCACCACATATTAAAACCATGATATCTACCACTGTGCCAGAGAACGGGTAGCTCTGCCCTGTCATCAATTTTTGAAAAGGATGCCTAGAAAGAGGCCTCGTTGTTCAGTGAATAAGAACACCATTTAGAGCCCAACTCCACAACTTAACCGAAGAACTGCAATTAAAATGATTGCCACAAACCACTAGATGGCACTTCATGTCAAAGATTGCTACAAACCTTTGTTGCTTTTTGAAGTGTCTACACTTCCCATTTAGAAATGCCATTGGGTCCTTTGCAGTGAATGTCCCAATATTATTGAGAAAGCATCTATTATCTGCAAGGTTCTTTCCCTCATAGGACTATTTGTTTTAAGCCACAGTAGGTCATTCAAGAATAATCTAAAAGCCAGTCCATTTTTGTGGGCAGAATCAGGTGAACTCTTGGCACTCATGAAACGTACACACACAGCACTTTTTTAAAAACCTACCCTCAGAGTCAAAAGGGACTGGAATCTCTTAAGGGATAAAATTGGAGCAAACCTGTTGCTCTGTAATTTTTTTTTATTGTTCTAATCAGCTACTCTAAGTTCTAAATTTTGGAATAAGCAACCAAAGAGTCACAGCACAGAACGTGTAACATGCAGATACATACCATTTGACTCTGAAGCCATTCAATGAGCGTTTCTGCTGTTGAATCTGGGATCTGGCATCTCAAGCCTTCTTTCTCATCTGTCTCCATCATCTCCAGCAATCCACGCAGGTCTTCCACGAGATGCAGAGCTCGCAAGCTTCCCATGAATGGAGAGGTGGGAGATTGGCAATCAAAAATTCCATTAGGATATTCCAGGGCCTTAGAACCTAAGTTAAAAAAAAAAAGATCAGAGAGAGAGCAATAGGATCTATGCTAGATAAAGCACCACAGGATGAAGGTGGTAAACCAGTCTAGTCCCAGTGAGGAACAATCAAAACAAGAATAGGAAGGAGATGATAATTCAATCACGTAAATCTCTCCAAGTCTTGTTAGACGATGCAAGATAAAAACCACATACTTGATAGTAAATATCAGTTGTCCAGTACTTAACAAGGAGGCCACCTCTTAGGTACAGACAGAAAGAGGGTATGGTGGGCTTTGGTGCAAGATGTGCTGGCCTCACACACATGATGAGTAAGAAGGTGGCATATCAGTTCAGGGAGAGCCTTGCATTCTAGAAAATACAAATTTTAGAGACCCTAAAGACTTCAAATTCCCTGAAAAGGAGTTTACCCACTGAGGTGGAAATTGCATAGCATAATCTCAAAGAGGACCAGTTCCCAGATAACTTAACAGAATTTAATTTCTGAAGTTCAATAAATTACAGATGTGCATTTGTACACATGTGACAGCATGCCTATACAAACATTTTCCCTCATGATTTTGTTTGCAGCCTAGCATCAAATGCTCTTGTTAACATCAGCTTTAAAATATAGTTTTACAGCCATTTCATTTTTATTACTTACAAGAAAAAACATTCTACTACTTAAATTCACACAACTGACCCACAGCCCATTCTGAAAGCAATCATATATATCTCTTCATTTCTTTGATTTTTATTTTCTGGTTTGTCAAATATACATACTACTTTTATGCTAAATATCAGTAACTATTTTGGCTATCACCTCACAAGTCTGAAGGTCCTCCAATTGGAAGACACCCGCAAACCAACATGTGAGTTCTCTCTGCAGCTGGCCACCTGGCTTGATCAATGCGGACAGGAACTCTCTTTTAGCCAGTTCATCCACTGACCTTCCTAATACTGAGCCAAGTGATTTGGATCAAAATCTGCCAAACTATAACAACAGTCATTGTTGATATGCTAGGCACAAAGTTAAATGTATCATTTAACCCTTTTAATCAATCCCCTCATGAACCCTGTAAGGCTGAGATGAGAACCCAGAAAAATATAAATTGAGGAGAGTATGTCACGGGAAGGTGGACAGTAGAGCAGTGTCCCTCAAGGTATGGTCCACAGACCACCCACACCAGAATCACCTGAGATGCAGATTCCTTATCCTTAATCAGAAACCTAGGATGGAGTTTCAATTTTCAACATTTTAAAATAAAGTCTGAGAATAATTCTGGTAGAAAATGGAGAAGAGGAACAAAGATGAAACCACAGGGAACCTAAAGGCATTGCAGTGGGCCAATAAATAAAAATAAGAAAAAAACTGAACAGCTAATAAGAATTGTAATTAAAAAGCCAGGAGAGCAGAGTAAATGCCATCGTTCCAACTTCTACAGGATGCAGATTACCTGCGATAATACCATCCATCTGCTCCAACGCCGCAGCCAGCATGTCACTTGCATCACTCATCATTTTCTGATTTGTCAAGGCCAAATTCCAACCTAGATCTGAAAAAACAATGATGCTATCATTACGTCCTTTAAATGACACATTTGCTAGTGGCTTTGATAGCTCAACCTCAAATTATAAATATATAGAGAGAACTTCAGAGGTAGAGGAGCTGAATTAATGGAGTCATTTAATGAGCCATAGCCAGTCATCTACTGTAATGCAAGACCATGTGCTGCACCTGTATATGTTAATAAAGGAGATTCAGTTCTTGCATGCAAAGTGTTTGAAATCCAGTAGAATGGTTTCCATGCTGTATTCTTTAGAGCTAGAGGAATCTGTGAAGGGAATCGGGGATGGCTGTGGAAGGTCACTGAAGGCCATGAAGGGTGCTGGAGGACAAGACTTTTTTCTCCCTATATCAGTCCCAACAAGTCTCTGCTCTCTTAATTTTGTTTTTTTCTTTTTTCTTTTTCTTTCTGTATAAGGGGTTACCATATTATCTAAGAAAAGGGTTTATTAACACATATACTAAACACACCCCCCCACTGGTAGTTTGTAATGTAACAATAGCTATCATGTATTAAGTACCTAAAGTGGCCTCTATTCATTTCCAAAAGTATCCACAATCCTAAATCATGATAGCAATCCTATAAAATGGATTAATTTGTGTCCATTTTATAAACGATGATTGAAGACATTTGATATTTGCATGGAAATACAGCAAGCAAATATAGCAAAGGCCAGCTTTTAACTTAGGTCTGTCTGACTTCCACCATAATACCGAGTTTCTGTTTATTTGATCCTCTCTGAAAAATAGGTTTATGCTGAAATTGTGTCAAAATCTACTCATTGTTTTACGTGTTAAAAAAAATACACAGAAATTACACTTGCAAAAAAAATTGGTCATTGACAGGAAAGAGTTAAGACTGTGTGATTTTCAACATTCATCAATGTATTTCACACAAATCAAAACCACATTGAGATATCATCTCATCCCAGGTAGACTGGCTATTATAAAAAAGACAGAGAATAAAAAATGCTGGAGAGGAAGTGGAGAAGGCGGAACCCTCCTATGCTGCTGGTGGGACTGGAAGTTGGTGCAGCCATAATGGAAAATGATATGCAAGTTCCTCAAACAACTACAGATACAGCTTCCATATGATCCAGCGATTCCACTGCTGGGTATATACCCGAAAGAATGGAAATCATCATGTTGAAGGGATTCCTGCACTCCCATGGTTATCTCAGCTCTATTTATAATAGCTAGGAGTTAGAACCAACCTAAATGTCCATCATCAGACAACTAGATAAGGAAAATGTGGTATATATACACAATGGAATACTACTCTGCCATAAAAAAGAATGAAATACTGCCAATTGCAGCAACATGGATGAACTTAGAGAAAATTATGTTAAGTAAAACAAGCCAGGCACAGGAAGAGAAATACTGCATGTCCTCACTCATAAGTGGGAGCTAAAAAATTAAACAAAGAAAGAAAAAAAGATACAATAATCACAATAATATGTAGAACTTTCAAAAGGATAGAACAGAACTGAAATTACCAGAGGTAGGAAAGGGGAAAAGAGAGGGAGGTAAAGGAGGAATTGGTAAAGGGGCACCAAACAATTACACTGCATAATGCTGAGTATACTAATTATCTTGATTTGAGCATCACATATTGCACACTAGTATTGATATTCAACTCTGTACCCCACAGATATGTACAATCAATGTTTCAATTTTTAAAATTATTTTTAAAAAACAACAATCAATGCATTTCAGGTATGAGACTAAGCACCCATGTAGATATAGATTCTCCCAGCAGGCCTGAATAAGAATATTGCTATTATTTTACAGATACTGTAGTATGGCAAATATCTGCAGGGAAAGGGTATGCTGTTTAACAGACACCTTTGCCCTCTGTTTCCAAGCAGCCAGATCTCATTTACTATTTTATTTTCACAGATATATTTATAGTTCTAGTATCAGCTTCTTGGATCGGTGGTCTACTATGTATGCATTCTAATAAAATGCCATATGATTGTGTGAAACATTACTTCGATTTTATAGTAGTTTCATCTAAGAATTTTCTAGAACTCTACTCACTTCAGAAGGTATAAAATATCTGGGCCAGCCCGGTGGCGCACTGCTGCAGTGCACCGCTTGGGAGCGCGGCGGCGCTCCTGCCGAGGGTTCGGATCCCACATGCAGACCGGTTCCCGCTCACTGGCTGAGCGAGGGGCGGGCGCAGCACCGAGGGTTGCGATCCCGTTGCCGGTCCCGGTCCGGTACGGGCGCGACACTGAGGGTTGCGGTCCGTTGCCGGACACACAAAAAAGACAAAAAAAAGGAAAAAAAAAAAAAAAAGGTATAAAATATCACTACCATTTTATGTGGAAATACTACAGCACAAAAATACTCAAGGTATGTGTTTATAGTCACCCAGAAACCAAGGTGTCAACAAGCTAGGTTATGAACCTAGCTAGTTCTAAAAAATTAACTCACACACTTAGGTAGTGCAGTCCAAAGAGGTGGGGTACAAATTTAATAAGCACACTTCAGGATGAAAAACTCAAAACATGAAAATTGAGAACATAAGTGATTAAGCTGAATTTCATAGAATGAAGTAGTCTAGGGCTGGCCCGGTGGCGCACTGGATAAGTGCGCCGCTTGGGAAGCGCGGCGGCGCTCCCGCCCGAGGGTTCGGATCCCACATACAGACCGGTTCCGGCTCACTGGCTGAGCGAGGCGCGGGACCAACACCGAGGCTTGCGATCCCGTTGCCGGTCCCCGGTCCGGTACGGGGGCAACACTAGGGTTGCGATCCGATGCCGGACACGGAAAAAGACAAAAGACAAAAAAAAGGAAAAAAAAAAAAAAAGAATGAAGTAGTCTACATTCTCTTTCATTTTTTTTTTTTTTGCCTTTTTTCCGTGTCCGGCATCGGATCGCAACCCTAGTGTTGCCCCCGTACCGGACCGGGGACCGGCAACGGGATCGCAAGCCTCGGTGTTGCTCCCGCGCCTCGCTCAGCCAGTGAGCCGGAACCGGTCTGTATGTGGGATCCGAACCCTCGGGCGGGAGCGCCGCCGCGCTTCCCAAGCGGCGCACTATCCAGTGCGCCACCGGGCCGGCCCCTACATTCTCTTTCATTTAAAAAGCTTTAAATATACCCTAAAGTAGCATTTTCTATATATACGTTTATACATGTGTACATATCAAATAAAGAGACACATGCCAGGCTTAGCTATAAACATGGAAATGCCAATAAAACAGAGTAATGCCCACATTAGAAAAACACACTCACCACCCTCATTAAATTAGAAAAATAAATATTGTCTTTGTTAGCAGCTATATTTTAGTAAGAGCATAAACACTTTTTCAAGTATGACAGGTAGTTGTCTATTTCTTTTTTGTTCTATTCAATGAAGCTTTCAAATGCTATGACATGGAGGTATGAAACAATCTAAATCATGCTTCAAAGAGATGATGAACCAGTTTTTAAAAAATTTCCAATTCATTAGAGGCCAATCTTTTGTTTAATATAATAAAAATATGATGACAATATTAAATCACTACAACAGTTTAAAAAGTCTTACTCTCAATCTCTATATCATGTAGCAGTCTACATGTAATAAAAGGGGAAGAAACTAAATAAACGTAAGTAATAAATATGTATATAATATGGTTTGGGTGGTAGGTCATAAGGGGAGGGGATTGCAAAGTAAATAGGTGGTCAGGGAGCAGTGATAATATCAAAGGCCAAAGATCTCTCTAATAAATTAAAGGTAGTTAAATGTAGGTGGTTTAGTTCAGTCGTACTCCAAGTGTAGAATTTCTACAAATCAATCAAAAAAAAAAGATGAACAGACACTTAAGAGAAGAGAAAACATTTCCAACCAACAAAAATGTGAAGAGATGCTTAATATCATTAATCAAGGAATTTAAAACAATGTGACACTGTATTATGCCCAGTCAATTAGAAAAAAAAAAAAAATTGATACTGCCAAGTGTTAGAGAGGATGTGTACTCACATAATGTCTTATAGAGTGGTGGTGGGAATGTAAAATGGTTTAACCACTTCGGATAACAGTGCAGCATGATCATCTAAAAGTAAACATTCGCATTCATTTTCAATACAGCAATATTTACTCCAAGGTATAGAACTAAGAGCAATACACAAATGTTCATGGTAGGACTCTTTACAAGAACAGAAATATGGAAACAACCCAAATGTCCATCATCATGAGAGGGGATGAATAAACTGTGGTATAGTCAAACAATGGAATGACATACAGTTGTCAAAACAAACTAAAGCAACATATGTATAGTATGGATAAATCTATGCAATATAACAAATAAAAAGTCTCCAGTAAATTGTAAATTCAGCAAGACATTTTAAAAAGTTAAAAGCAATTAGATCTATATATATTTAATTGGTCTTATACATACAGTCATGCACTGCATAAAGACGTTTTAGTCAACAACAGAGGACATATACAGCAGTGGTCCCATAAGATTATAATGGAGCTGAAAAATTCCTATTGCTTAGTGATGTCATAGCCATCATAATTTTGTGCAAAACGCATTACTCACACAGGAGCAACAGGCTATATCATATAGCTTAGGTGTGCAGTAGGCTATACGATCTAGGTTTGTGTAAGCACACTCTGTGATGACCACACAATGAAATCATGTAATGATGCATTTCTCAGAATGTATCTCCATTGTTAAAATTCACATGTATATATCAGTAATTGATATATATTAATTATATTGACTATATATATATAAATTTTAGAAATACATACAAATTCAATATAACTACACAGAAAGAAAAAAGGGAATGATAACAAGGTTACTGCCAAGTTTTTGAGTTGGCTAATAATTCAAAAGTGCTTATTATATTACTAAAAATAACAAAATGGAAATTCCAGTTTTGATAATGGTGGAACAAATTTTACTGGACAAACTGTCCCACAAATGATACAAAACACCAGATAAAATATAAAAACACTTTTTGAAGAAATTTGAGGGAGAGGAACCAAAAGCAGGTAGAAACTGGAGAGAATTTAGTTCTTGAGAAAAGGAAGCCATAGGGTAAGATTCACACTTACACAACTTTCACTTGCAGTCACACCCAATCCATGTGATGCAGCATGGCTAGGACTCATGAAAAACAACAGCAATCTTACTGGCTCAAAGGACAGAAGGGTTTAAAATTCTTACATTTACACAAAGATGTTTATATTAATTCATGGTAGATTGTGATAAGAATACATAATGCAATCCACTAAAACTAAAAAATAAAGAGATATAAGTAAAAAGCTAATGGAGTTGATGAACAGAATACTCATAAAATCCTCAATTTTATTAAATCCAAAAGAAGGCAATAATGAAGGAACAATGAACAGATAGAAGAAAAAACATAAAATGCCAAGATAGTAGACTTAACTGAACTACATAAATAATTATATTAAATAAAAATGGAATAAATGCTAATAATCAGAAATGTCAGACTAGTTGAAAAATAAAAGACCTAACTATATGCTATTAATAGAGGTGTATTGTAAATATAAAAATATATAAAAGGATAAAAAATGAGATACCATGCACTTCAAATCAAGAAAGATTACTATAAATAAAGAGAAACATTTTATAATGATAAGAGTTAATTCATCAGGAAGTCATAATTAGCACAAGTGATTTCTGCAACTAAGAACAGAACTCCAAAATACATGAAGCAAAAACTGACAGATTTAAGAAAGAATTAGACAAATTTAGTCCACTTATATTTAATGTAATTGCTGATATGGTTGGATTTAAGTCTAATGTCCTGTCTTTTTTTTCTTTGTTCCATCTATAATTTGTTCCTCCTTTACCTTTTGGATTGGCAGACAAGGTAGGATTAAAAAAAAACCCAATAATCCAATAATATAGAATATTTGAGCAACATTATCAATCAACTTGACCTAATTCAATTTATAGAACAAAGCACCCATATGCAGAATATACAGTTTTTTCAGGTCCTCATACTATATTAATCAGATGGGTCATGAACGCAGGGCCATAAAATAAGTCTACAATTTCAGATGGGTTTTTAAGAACTACACAGAATAAGAACTGTAACCTGAAGTGCTAAAGAATTAATACTAAGCATGGCATTTCCATATTTATTAAAGTTTGGTGTTGCCTATGGCTTGAGCTATTTTAGAGGCAGCCTAACTTAGTAAGCATCTGTGTTGATAAAGCTGTATTAATTTTCATAGCAAGGTCAAAGTACGGAAGGTTAAAAATGGAAAGGCTAAACAAAAAGGCTTCAGAAAACCCCGTGCTCTAAAAAGATTTTCCTGTATCCTCCAAAACTTTTCAGAGAGGAAAATTCCTTGCTGTTCCTTACATAGTTAATTAATATAATGGAATATTATTCTAATACAATGGAATATTACTCCACAAAAAAAATATTAAATAATACATGCAACATTATGTTGAGCAAAAGAAGCCAGACACAATCGACAATTTACTGTATTGTTCCTTTTGTATGAATTTCAAGAACAGGCAATCTATGATAGAAAGTAGAACAATAATTACTTGTAGGAAATGATGAATGATTGAAAGAGACAACAGGGGATTATCTGTTTAATATTTTGATTGGGGTATGGCTACACAAATTTATACATTTGTCAAAACTCATCAAACTAAGCAGTGATCTTTAAAACTTGTGAAGCATTAAGAATCCCAATATCATCTAAGTTCTTTATTTTAACTGGGAAAGAACCATTAGCTGCTGGATAAATGTTGAAAGCATAAAATGCATTCAAAGCCTGTTTAATGAGAAATTCCTTTAAAACATACGTATTAATAGCATTGTTCAGCTTCTAACTGAGGCAGATGCTATTGGTGGCCCATCCATAATCTCAGGCAGTTAAAAGAGATTTCAGGGAGCCCTCTGCCACTGCATGTGGTGGGTGGTCTGGAAATGCCAGGGGATTAACGTTCCTTGGGAGCAGTCTTCAACTTTAAATACTCCAGCACATTTTCCCCTTGAAAGGGATAACTGATTCATATAATCTACACTAGTTCCCAGGATTACCCAGAGGATTAAGCTCCACTCAGACTGGTAACTTGTTTGATAATGCATCATTTATTAGTTCTCTTCTTTGTTTTACTTTTCACATTTCGCTAACAGTCTTTCCTAGAATTACTTTCCAATAAGACATTTGTACTTGAAAAAAAAAACCAAAAAAACCTCAAGTTGTACTCGTATGTTTAAGATGTGTGTATTTCACTGTATGTAAATTGCAACTCAAATTTTAAAAATGAGGAACGAAGAGGATTGTTAGAAATTAGAAATAAATCACATTTTAGGAATGAACTTAATAAATAAATGGATGAATATAAATAGACATGCATGGATCTACAATGATAATGTGTCACAAATTGAGGATAATGAATAATCCAATTATATGTACCTGAAGTCCAAAACAAAAGGGTCAGAATATCTAACCCCCTTTGTTCTCATTCTTAGCTTTCTCAGAAACCTGCTGATTATAATTTGGTCTTTTGGGTGGACAAATCCATTTAGAAAATTAAAACTTTAATATCCAATAATTCTCAAAAGGTAGCAAATTTATTTCTGGATTCTAAATAGCTAATCTATTCTTCTTTGAATGATTCACCGAAGGGAAAGTTATCAGAAAACATAAGTACCACAACAAAGGACTGCAGCTTGGGTTCAAAGTCATAGTTCATGTTGGAGAAGCCCCTTATCTGTTGGCTGATGAAAATGGCAAAGTGAAGCTCCGCTTGCAGGAGTCCTCAGTCGAAAGGTACCGTACTCCAATGGTTTAATGAAAACAAATTTAGGAAAGTCTTGGAGAAGCAATCTCTTGGGGGTAACATTCATATATTACAGCAAGGGACCAAACAAACAAGCCAAAACAATAGAAGTATGTTTAGGGTCTACTTCAAGTGTGGTCAGGACCCACTTAGAGCAGATTTGAATGGGGTAAAATATCAGGGAAAGTTCCAGCCATGGGTGTGGTGGCTAAAGGGTTGGCAGAAAACCACAGTTTTTTGAAGGGTTGCTGACTAACTGATGTTTTAGGTCA
Source organism: Galeopterus variegatus (assembly GCF_000696425.1). Taxonomy (NCBI): domain Eukaryota; kingdom Metazoa; phylum Chordata; class Mammalia; order Dermoptera; family Cynocephalidae; genus Galeopterus; species Galeopterus variegatus. The sequence goes on from NW_007726607.1 coordinate 158,955, forward strand.
GGCCCGCTGCCCAGTCTTTCTGTGGAGAAGAAAAGAAAGGCTGCAAGAAAATGACCAAGTTTGTTTTGAACTTTGGTGAGAATAACATGTGTCCTAGCTTTCTCAGCTTTCCTGAGGTAAAATGTTTGGATTTGAAAGTGAACTTTGAACTTTTTGGCCAAGCCAGATACAATTCACTGAGATTTAGACACTTAAAAGAAGAAAAATCCTCAGAAAAAGAGAGAAGTTTACATATATTCAACTAGACTTGTGGAACGCTACATTATTAGGTGGTCATTATGAAAACAGAATATATTTTCAAACAAATTACCCACACATTTCTCACCAGGTTTTTTCCCCCTGAGATGCTGCCTAGGGAGGCTAATCAATGACACAATGATTTCCAATGTGTGCAGCAATACAATCTTGCACAGATAAACTGTCTTAGAAACAGAAAGACCAAAAGGGAGTAGGAGAAACTACTAGGTCAGTGGTTTTGGAGAAGCAGCATCACCTGGGAGCTAGTTAGAAATGCAAATCCGTGGACCCCACCCTAGACCTACATGACCAGAAACTCAAGGGGCAGGCCCAGCAATCTGTGTGTTGACAAGCCTTCCAGGTGACTCCCAGGTGCACCCAATCGCTGCACAGTACACTAAGCACAAGCCTGTCTTTCCCCCTTGGAACAAACCCTGCCCAGATGAGGTGGGAGCTGACTACCAGAGTCAGTAAGGGCAGAATTCCTCTCCCCTCGCCTCTGCTTCTTACTTTCAATCTAAAAATAACAGTTCGAAGAAGCAACTCAGATTTTAACTCAAAGTGTCTCTCCCTTAGTATTTAATCCTCAAATACTAAGTCCTTACGTCTGCAACATATTAGAGATTCTTATATAAAACCCTCCTTGATTTCTGATTCTCTGCTATGTATCTGTCATCACATATTTTCTCCTCCCCACCCCATTAGCCTATACCCGTTTCACCTCCAGTCTGCTCTAACATCTACAGAAAATTAATTCTCAATCACTTGAAAAGGGCAATATGGTAAGAAGTGGGGGTTGGGGCAGGGACGGGGGGTATTGGTGGCAGGGGTGATATCTAATGTTACAACACATAGTTTAAAAATTGTTCAGACTGGAAATAAGTATAATATCGATGATATAATTGGAAACTTGAACACTACATATTTGATAATAAGGAATTATTATTATAATAAACAATTATTAATTTAATAATTTAAACTATTAAAATAATTTAATTATTTTAAAGTTATAGATAATGCTATGACAGTTATCTTTTCTTGAGACCTTATTTTTTCAAGATGAGTAGCAAAATATTCATGGATGAAATAATATGACATCTGGAATGTGCTTTAAGATAATACAGTAGAGGAAAATAAGGGTAAAGTTAGAGATGAAACAAGATTAGCCATGAGCTGATAATTGTAGAAGATGGTAGATAAGTAGATGGGAGTATGTTACACTCTTCTGTCCATATTTTTATATATATGAGATTTTCCATATTAAAGTATTTAAATGTTTTCATCATTATCTTTAAACTACAGGATTTTCAAACACTTTTGACCATGATATATTGTCTTAGATATTTTTTCTACCATAACCTTAAGCATACAAAGGGCTCACCAAATATTTACAAAGCAAATAATATAAAACTTGTTATTTTAACCACCTACACAAACACACACACACGCATGCACACACACTCAGAAAATGGAACAGGCTCTTGGAGAGAGAGCATTGTAATGCAGAGCATAAAGAAGGGAGTATTAATGACAGTGCATTAGTCAAAGTTACTTCTCTTGTTCACTAAAATGAAATGCCACAAAATACTATAAGGCAAAGCTGGTAAGTATTCAAATAAAGGAAGCAGCAAGAGAAAGTAGGACAATGTAAAAAGAGATAAGCCTTTCAGCTCTCTGCTATTAATATTTAGGAGTGATGACCAGAATAGAGTTGATGAAAAGGTTCATACAATAAGCCAAGATCTTTTATTTCTTGAATGAAAGGATGTTGCTGCTATTGAAAAACTGATGTGTATTAAATGTCAGTTGATTGAAGATCTTGTGATAAGTTGAAAGAATGCCCCATTTTCCTACATCTACTCTTATTAGCTATTATCATGACTACATAAAGAAGTTATAAATTTGTCCAAGGTCGCTCAAGTAAGTGAGATTTGAGTCTGAGGCACGAGTATGCCTCTCACTCATTCAGTAGGTATTTATTGAACAGCTATTCCACCTTGACTAGGATCACCAACCTTGACCTCTCTTGTAAGCTTCCAAACTGTAAGCTACTGACAGGACACCCATCTGGCTTGCCTCTTGCCACATGGCCCAGCACACCCTGCTCTGAACGCACTCCTGCTCTCTTACCTCTGAGCCAACACACATGCTGCTCCTTCCCGACATGGTCCACCTATCTACGTTCTGGGACACATACTTTTAAGATGGCTCGGGCATCCTTTCCTCCAAGGCCTCGTTGAGCCCAGCACTCTCACAGCCTCCTGGGCACGCCTCCACGTGAGCCCTGATTTTACACTGCTTGTCTCCTTGACAAAGCTGTGAGCTCCTTGAAAACAGAGACCGTGTTTCTGATCTCCACTCCCCAGCATCGAGCGTGGTGGACATCCAATGCTTGTACCATGGTGTGCTGCCCAGTGGCTCCCCAAACACACACGCCTGGATGTCATAACTAGTCCAACTCCTGTATTCCCTGTTTTGGCTAATAGTGTCACCCTCTTCTGAGTTCTGCTGTCAACCTGGCTATCCACAGTCTTACAAAGTGAAATTTCACTCTCTTCAAGGCATAGGTGAACCAAATTGTGCTACTTCAGAATGACATTATTCCCAAGAGTTTGCAAACTTAGTTCCTGATATGATAGAGGAATATTAGGGGGCCTGGTTCCAATTGTAATTGTTCCACCCACTCTAAACCTAACCCCACCCTTCCCCTCTTTTTAGTTCTTAGAAACCCAGAGATTCATCTTTCTCCAATTTTTCTACCCAGGACCACCAAACTTGCCTATGCTAGCTGCTTGACCACTGCACAGGGGTAAACAGTTGTGGTACATGGGAGAGCAAGACCTGCACCCCAAGGAGGGCAGGAATGGGTAACAGCTACTCACAGCTCTGATGGGGAAGGAAAGATAACAAGTTCCTATACACAAGCACCCTCTAAAGGAGTGTTTTATAACCATGGGTCATGACTCCTAAGATTAGAAGGTAGTGGAATAAATTTAGTAGACTGAAGTCAGAATTTATTTTAATAAAATAGAAAAGAGAGTCACACAACGAGTAAAGGTTAAGTATTATTTTGTAAAAATGTTGATTTAGATACATATATACACATACATTATGATGTGTGCACATCTTCACACAACAATATTAGTTGAGGGCCTACCATGTGCCAGGTACTACAAGTAGAATCGTGAGAAAGACTGACTAAGAAAGGAAAAGCTCTCTGCCTTTAGGTAGCTGACATTCCAGAGTGTAGGTGTGTGTGCTTACACATGTATATATTTTGCAACCTGATATGAGAAAGTATACTTTACTTGGGGTCAAAAATGTTTGAATAACACTGCTCTAAAGTGGTGCTACTTAGAATGTGGTGTGTAGACTGGTGCTGGTCCACAAAGTGTAACTGGTCTACTATGAGATAAGTACAGAAAATGAGAATACGCATTTAGAAAATTTTACAGCAACTCGACCTTGCTGTGAAATGCAATTATGTGATCATTTTGCTGGCAACTCGATTTTATTTTTTAATTAAATTTTACAAAAGAACCAATTCACAATGGAGTAGAAATAAGAGAAAAAAATGGTCCTTCACCAGAGATGGCTTGAGCATCGCTGCCTGGGAGGACATGCCGGCCGGGTGTCTCAGGAGTGCACGTGGTACTTGGATTGGAAACTGCAGCCGTGGACTGTGGCTGTATAGAAGGAAACCACAACAACTGCAGAGTGAGTTTCCAATTTGTGTTCTTTCCACATGTGTAAAGTGACGAAAAGAACTAACTGGCAAGCAGAACACCGTTAACACTGATGGTGATGATAATACACTACTACATTCAGAAGACGTGACACAAAAACCATTTCTGGTTATATAAAATTAACAGCAATTGCAGTCATATACTTGAACTACTTATGTGCCTAATTGCAATGCAACAAGATGAGCAGAATTTCTGATCCACTTTAATTACAGCTATAAAAACTATATATTTTGTGTTAAAATTTTATAGTTTGTCATTCACATAACATGGTCAAAAACTCACTGTATGAAAAAATTGGCGGTATCTTGCCAGCATACCAAATTGATTGGGAAGAGTGGTAAACACTGTGGGCTAAGGAACAGTTTTGTGGAACAGTAAGTTTTTATAAATAATTTTAAAAACTAAACTGTGTGTCTTATAGGTAATTTCTGTTGGTTTCTATTTCAATTGGATGCTGGATACACTCCTGGCCATATAGTAAGTGGAATGCCAACATTCCTTGTTCTTTTATAGCATACGTGCTTCTGGCCAGCATCATCAGTACAAATGTGTTTTCGGCTGTTGAAGGAAATAATGAAAACCAGAGCCCTGAAAGTATAGAGTTGAAAATGCAAAATAGATTCCTAACATTGTTACTTACTATTAGAATATTAAAAGACAAATGGACATTTTGTAAAACTGATGAGTACTGAACCAAGTAATAAAGGGTAATAAAATGCTTTTCAAGTTATGCACACTTCAATTCTGAGTGACAGCCCTAATTGCTGCAGTGGGGGATAAGCGTAAGGAGGAGTAATGAGAATCAGTGAAGTAAGGCCAGAAATTATTCCCCAGCCCGGGGTTGGCAAACTATGGCCTATGTGGTCCACTGCTTGTTCTGTGAAGTTTCACTGGAACACAGTCCCACACAGCTCCACAGCCCACTCCAATTTGGCTGCCACCTAAGCATCACCCAGAAAAATGCCATCAAAGATCATCATCGCTTAAAGACATCACATGGCTACAAAGTGGCAGAGAAGGAATTAAAAAAAAACAAAAAACCTAGAAACAACTTAAGTGTTCATGATTGGGGTCCTCAATATGTACTCGTGAAACTGAGTTCTGAAAATTTTGGGAAGAAGGCACAGAAATAACTAGACTTTAAAAAAAAAATTCCTCTCCTACCCTATATATTATGTTTAAAAACAATACACATAAGGATATAAAAAAGGGAGGAGGGGGAAAAAAGGGATGAAGACAGGGAGAGAAAAGGAGTGAGAATGTGAAAAAGAAAGTAATAACAAATATTTACTAAGTGCTTAGTGTCCAAGTGATTTAGAGCAACCCTATTATTACCTCCTTTCTACAGAAGAGGAAACTGAGGTATGAAAAAGTTAAAATGTCCCCCCCAAATTTATTCGTCCATGCCAACTCTCTCTCCATTCATCAGATAACTAGTGATACCTGAGTAATCCTGGGATGCATCTTTGGTCACTGCCCTGGGGGGAGAGCCTGGGTCTCAGCTGAGGCCACCAGGATGTCTGGGACAGCCACTAGCAGGAACTGGATGTGGATAGACCCTGACCCTGGCCTGTAAACATCATTTTCTTCCCTTTATTCCACCCTTTTTGTGGAAAATTATACAACTGGCAGTTATGGGACATTACAGAGCACTTTGCTCCAGCAAATTTTCCGGGTTTCATTTTCCTTGTTTGTAAAATGAGATCAGATAAATCTAATCCTCCCTTTCACATCTATAACCCAAGATATAACCTAAAGTTGGAACTAGAGAAACCATTGCCTTATTACAGAATATGCCTGTAAATGGGTACTAGAATATTTTACTCAACTTTTAAATGATTGCTTTGTGCTAATAAATACCTTAAATTCATCCCTTGGGGAAAACATTGGCACATCCATTTGGCTTCTTTCTATTCTGGAATCTCACACAAACTGGTCCTCAAGTTCCAGCCCACTCCTCTGCTGAGTATGCACATGCATTTTGCATGCATGATTATGTTCTTTTTTATTTTACCCGTATCTTTGCTCTCTTCCCCCATCAGGCAACAAAACACAAAGTGGGAGTGCCGCTTTTTGCTTCTGGAGATCTTTCTGCAAACATGCGATCATGAAAATTTTTTGAATAACTTGTTTAACTTCCTGGGTTTGGGAAAAGAGTTTAGAGTTGAATAATGAGAGCTTAAGAGATATAAAATTTGCTGAGGCCTTAGGGGTCTATAGGGCAGCTCAAGCACAGGACCCCCAAGACCTTGCTAGGACCTGTCTGCAGGAACAATAGTTTTCTGCGGCTATCTCTCCTATTAATGATTCATTCATTGGGTTAATGAACCAAATCAAGATAGGTTTCTCAGATAGCCAACTTATACAAAATGCTTTTAAAACAGTCACCCCACTGACTAATACGTGCTCGCAAATACCACTAATTCCTCCTTTCAGTCATCATGGAATTTTTCTGTTTATTCAAGTTAAATAAATAAACAGCAACTGTCACTCTGAAGTTGTTTAAAATAAATCTTCAAAACATTTATTTCAAAATAAATGCGAGAATCTTTGTGATCTTGGTTATATAACCATTCTTTGTTTAAGTAAAACCTGTCATAGCTTATTAAAAAAATAAAATTCCCCCCTGAGGGACAGATCTATTGCATTCCAGGCGGTACCTTTCCTTTTCTGCCTGTTTGAAATTAGAACCTGATGGAGAAGAAGCAGAAAATTCCATAGACAACCTCTTTCTCACTCACCCAACTGTGACAACTGGACCATTAGTGGCCTAGGATTCTGGCAGTAAAGAGAAAGCAGCTCTCTAAAAGCCAAGCAGAACCAGGGCATACTCCAGGACACTCCCTTTGTACCTGACAAAGCTGAGGCCTAGCATCACTGTTCAGGAGCTTACTGAGCTTTTAACTTGCTGGAGATCCCCATGTGTGATCAGGAAGTTAAAAAAGTCTTGGGCTAGGAGGTTTTGCCACAGCTGCCCTGGACAAATCTCTGCTAAAACCATTTTTACCAGTGGATGGGAAGAGAGATTAAACCCAGAGCAGCCACTTGAATGTTACAGACCTGAGGTGTGGGGTCCAAGGAGTAGAACTGGATGAAAGTGTGCAGGGAAGGTGGGGTTGTTATCCACCCAATGTAAGGAACTGGGAGCTAGTTTGGTTGCTCTCTACCTCAAAAGGAGAGAAGGTACACAGAACAGCCCGTAAGTCCTGGAAAACTAGCTTCTAGGACTGAAGTCAAGAGCTAAAGAAGTATTGCTAGGCCTGATACTCCACATCTCTGGTGAAATTGATAAAACATCTTCCTATCTGAGCTCTGATAGAAGATCTCTCCTGGAGATAGCATTTTAGTCAATCCAGAAATTGAAACCCTTGTGGAATCTGTAGGGCTTCTTTTCTTCAGAGAGGTCAAATATCAGAATCATCAGGTTGTCAGGTGACGTTTGGAGGTCTGGACTCTTCTCTTGGCTAGCCAGCTCCTTCAGGGTTTCTGTTCTCCTCTGGGATTTCCTTTTATAGAAAGCCAGGTATGGTATTTAGGAAGAGTGTAACTGCAGCTTATAACGGGATTTTGGTCCTTGGTACTGGAATTATCCAGATTTAAGAGAGAATCTCAAGCAACATGATTTCCTCTTTAGGAGAGATGGGTTCCCAGGCCCTCCTCCGTGCAGCTACAATCAATAACTCAAGGCTCCACAAATAAAAAGAAACCAGTCAGAGGCAGAACTTGTTGGGGAGGAGCCTGCATTCTAAAGCCTAGCTGAAATGGTTGATATCTTTACTACATTATCAGCCCTGTTAAAAATGTAACCCACCTCTTTGGGGTTATCTAGCAAGTAGTAGAGAAGCCTGTTTTAACCAAGCAATCCATCCCTTATGAGGGTGGTGAAGAAAATGACTCTTATTCATTAAATCTTTTTTTAACACCAGGGGTCAGATGTGGGAAGGATGCACATGCTGGTTACAGTCCCACATGAGAATTCCCCAAGAGGTGCCTTTCTTACAGAGACCTGAGAAAAGCAGAGGGAGATCCCTAAGGAAACTGAGAAGCCTTACCCGTAGGGAACTCCTGGTTTAGAAATTATTGAGTCTGGGGGAAGGTAGGAAGAAGAGGTTGTGTAACATAGGAACAGAGAACTCACCTTTTGTCTCAGGGAAATATATACATTTCTTGTTTAGTGGAAATTTTGTAATGTTCTACTTCACATTAATAGTAAAGATTACCAGGACCTCTCACACCAGGTCAGAAAAGATCTTTGACCCTCGGTCTCCTTCCACGCTGCTACAGGATTACAGAGGTATGGATAATGATGGTGAAGTGCATTATTTAACCAGCCATAAATTCTGTTTCCTGCAGGGATGGGCAGTTTTATTAACAGATGGTTGATATACTGGCAACCAATTGTGTAACCCTCAAATATGTATAATCACTTATATTTCAATAATTATTAAAAAAAAAAACAGATGGCTGATTTTTGGAATATGCTTGAAGGGAAACAAAACCTGACTCATTTAATAGAGAGGGGAGAAAAGCTTCCATTCCGTCTGATCCCGTAGGCTGCAAGGAACGAAATACAGGTTCTATCTCAATGCCCAGAGCCTAAGAAGGGACATACCAGTTACGTTAACACACAACACACTTGGGAACAAAGAGTGGGGTGAGTTTAAAAATACAGAAGCCAAGAAAGAGAAAGAGGGCTGGCAGATGCCTAGATCTTCCAGAAGCTGGAAAAAGCCCAAAGGAGAAAAGGAAGACATCTTCCAGCTCAAAACCCGGCACCTGTGGAGTCACCAGACACCATCAGAATGAACTGCCAGAAGCCGGCCGCAAGTTCTTGGACTAAACAGTCAGCCCACAGCACTGGAGAGCTATGAACGCCAAAGCTGCACAGCTGAACAAGGCTTATGTGGAAAACGAGGGATGCAAGAATGGCGTGACCCAAACAAGGCACCACATACAAACACGCAGAACCTGGAATGTGCTAGACATCTCACAGGTCACGGACTGGGGAAAGGAGCAGTCCTCTTAATAAAGCTGCTGCTCTCATATTCGTTTTCATTTACCTGATACTTTCTGGCCTGATGACTCATGAAACGAATGAGAGAAAGAAGGAAATGTTGAGTGTAGAACCAACACCACAGTGCTCTGCTGGGTCTGGAAAAAGGGATGAACTTCAGCTAATTTACAGATTTCTTTTGTTGATTTGCAGAAGATTCCAAAAGAAGTATAGCTAGATTTCTGAGGCTAATTTGTGTCGAGGCTCAACAATAGGTGGTGTGATGGGTTGGACTGTGACCCTCCAAAACTCATCGATTGAAGTCCTAACTTCCAGTTCCTCAGAATGTGACCTTATTTGGACATGGGATCTTGATAGAGATAATCAAGTTAAAATGAGATCTTTACATTTCACCCAATGTGACAGGTGTCCTTATAAAAAGGGGAAATTTAGACACAGAGATATGCATCAAAGAAAGATGACGTGAAGACAAACGGAGAACATGGCCAGCTACCAGCCAAGGAGAGAAACCTGAAACATCCTTCTCTCCCAGCCCTCAGAAGGATCCAGCACTTTTGGGGTCCAGAGAGTGCAACTGGCCTGAAAAACCCAGCTACCACTCTACATAGGCAACGATCTGCTGGCCATATGTTCTCTTAGTGACAACATTCAACCAACTGCCTTTTACGCCCCAGTAATAAACACAATGCACTAATTCAATTGAATACAATATATTTCACAATTTCAATATCATAATGAATATTTACAGAGTGATCACTTGCTCCCAGATTCAAATTCTATTCTTACTGAGAAATTCAGCAATGACCTCCAAAGAAGATCCATTAAAGTTTGAAATTAGAAAGGTATTGTGCATGTGTGGTTACTTTTCATACTTTCTTATGTCCTCCTCCCCCCAATAAAATGTAGGCACTTCCACAAATCTGGAAAAATAAACTAAACTAATATTCAAAACTGAGTTTAAAAACAAGAAACAAAACTGTCCCCAAATCAAAGACAAAATTATAAGTAATATGCAAAATTATTGCAATATTTATGCAGTGTTTGTTCAGGGAGAGGTTAATGCTATGCTAGGATCCTGGCAGAGGACACATAGATATATGATATATACATCAAAGCAATCTAATGATTGATGAATAGTTTTATACCAACCATGAAACTGCTTAATAAAATGTTCAATTTTAATTTTTATAAGATGACTCATGCCTAGCAAGAATTAGGTCTCCTCCCATTTCTTCTGCTGCCAGGTCTCAAATACTTCAAGACGTTTCCACAAGTGCAAACATGTCAGATGAAAGACTGTTGTGTCACTCCAAATGAGTTGGAGGCCCTCCTCCACATGGTAAAACCACAGTGGTCTGGAGGCTCTAACTGCTCAGTTCGAATCATTGACTTAGATGCTAGCAGCCAGAGACATTCTCAATTATAAATCACACCTGATCTTCAACTATGAAACACAGCTTCTGAGCAAGCAGCAAAGATATAACCATGCTGGCTTGGGAAGACACGTATATAATGTTATCCTAGTCATGCAATGAACAATTTCTGCAGCTTCGCGGTGAAAGCCTTTCATATTTGTTATTATTACTAAATCACTGGACTACGAGGGATTCCCAGAAGTTGCCTATTGTTCTTCTGCTTCTAACTAGGACAAAGAGACCTGTTTTACTTTGGAGGCAAACCGATTGACATCTCCAGTCAGGGCCACCATTCTGGCTGTGCAGGTTATGTCCTGCACCGACTGCCTCACCCTGGGCACGTTGACACTGAAATCCAGCCCGGTCCAGCTCAGGGGCTGTGTTTGCCTGGAGGAGGGACCATTTTCTAATTTGCACAGGCCCTCTAAGGATTAGCAGTGGCTCTTAGTACATATTTTTCAAAAAGCAATCAAAGGGGCGATTTGTCAGCTTTAATTTTAATAAAAATGTCATCAGAGAATGTCACATTCGCCCTTTTCTCTATAGATACCCTTGCGATGCAGGTCTACAACTACCTCAGTGAAGGGTGGTGGTTTTAAGGATCTTTAGTTGAGGAAGTGAAAGTCAGTGGGACTGGAGTGTAGAGAAACAAAATGAGGTTGGACATGTTGGTGGGGCCATGTCATTCAGGGCCCATGGGAGCCACTTTGAGAATCTAAAAATTATCCTACAAACAGGAGGATGTCATTGAAGTGTCTTAAGCACAGGGGTAATCTGATGATTTGTGTTTCTAAAAAAAACCTCTCTATATAGATAATGAGTCAGAAGGAAGCCAGAGAAGACATGGAAGCTGCCGTTGAGAGCTGGTGGACTGGACAGAATGGAGGCTTGACGTGGAGAGAAGTAGACAGATTCAAGATCTGCTAGGAGATGGAACTGATGGGACCCTGTGAATGACTGGATGCAGGAACACAAGTATGAGAGGGAAGGAACGATGCCCGGGATGCTGTCCAGCCGATGGCACCAACAGAATCGGCAGATGACAATGCCATTTATAAAAAACACTGGAGGACGATGAGTGTGTGAGTTCAGTTTTTAGTGCTGAGACTTCCATAAAGTCGTGGGTTGAAATGCTTTCTAGTATATGCTGGTACTAAAATATGATATACTATCTTTATATTTTTAAAAATAAAATCTGAGAAATGCAATTTTGATCAGAGTTTAAGAAGCACTGTGGCTACAAGCTAAATATAAGATTTGTAGTTCTCAAATTATTCTCCAGGGCCACATTCCTATCCCCACCCCTGAAGTATTTTTGGTTAGACCAGTTGCTCTGACAGTAAGGAAATCTCAGAAGAACGAAAAAGGGGAAACATAGCCCATGTGGTAGGAGTTCAAAGTCACATAAACACCCTAATAATCATCCCCTCCCCCATTCTTTCACCCTCTGTTTGTTCCCATCATCATTAGGCATTTTTGATAAATCAAGACACCACATTCATTAAAAGCAGTGTGTCTCAAAGTGTGCTGTCCACACCAGCCTAACTTGAGAACATGTTAGAAATGCCAATTCTCAAGCTCCACCCCAGACAGGCTGACTCACAAATTCTGAGAGTGGGACCCAGAAATCTGTGTTTTAACAAATCTTCCAGGTGATTCACTTAGGTTTAAGAACCACTAACATGATCAATTGGATTTCCTCCACATTTGCTTCCTAATTGTCGTAACTTTTTTTTTTCCTGTTAAAATTTCCTCGGTGCTTCAAAATTGCAGTCAATATTAAGTAAAGTCCTTCCCGAGGGCATGCCATCCTCCCTTTTGGACCTCAAGCTATCTCCCAGGAGGAGGTGGACATCCGATTTTTTCTGCACTAACCTGAATCTTAGCCACATCCCTGAGTCAATTGTTGGTGGCATTACACTTCTGCTCTGAGCTCCTCCAGTTAGTGTCTGTACCACTCTCGGCACACCACCTTGTAAGTTAACATGATCACAACAGGGATCCTGCCTTTTATTTGAATTCATCACAGTGTCGTGTGTGTGTGTGTGTGTGTGTGTGTGTGTGTGTAAACTAATAAAAATCCAACTGGTTGTTCTAGATCAGTGTTTCTCAAGGCAGGATCTGCTGGCATAAGAATCATCTGGAATACATATTGAGAGTGCAGATTCTAGGCCCCATTCCTAATCTATTAAACCAAAAATTCCTCAGAATGGGGCATAGGAATCTGCATTTTCAATGCACACTGAAATGCATTACCACTGATGTAGATGAAATTCATCTTGATAGCACTACAGACTTGAATTAACAGAGCACTACGTAAACTCTAAAGTGAAACAAACTGAGAAGGGTTTACCTTGTTGCTAACCTGTGATCAAATTCTTACATATATGTGTGATGGTAAAGTTTTAAAACACCTACCTCACACTTCATGCTTTCTCTGAGATTTAGTCTACAAATATTGTGAGATATATTTCTTATCAGTAGGGTCTCCCTCAACCCAAACTTTATGGAATTGATTTTTCAACCCTAATGAATTTTACCTTTTTATTCTCAGCACAGATTTCTGGGCTTTAAGACCATTTTGAAGATATCCTTTGGTCTATTTCTCCTAAACTTATTCATTTGCAAATTGTCAAAGCTTATGTAAGCTTCAGCAAAATTTAAACATGGAATCTCAGGTGAAAAAGAAAACATCAAAACAGCTATCAAATAGCAAACAAAATAGTGTCACACTGCACCACAGCCAAAAAAATTTCCTAGCTTTAGTTATGAAAGTTAAACTTACTCCCCCACAACCAACTGCCCCACAATCTCCTCCCTGCCTAGTGGGCACATGGGCCCCTCCCTCTCCCACACCCCCAAAACGCCTATAGACAGAACCACTGTCAAAATAGTTACCATAAGATATGTTATATAACAGAAACAGAAGGAAATCAAGAGACAAATGATTTTTAATACTTCTGTAAGAGAAATAGCTATAAGACAAGAGAGAAAATGACTGCCCTTTCCTCAAGTCAATACTGGGTCTTTCTGGAAACAATTTGTGTTCATCTTTATCTCACCAAACACATACAGATCCTTTAAAAAAAAAAAATATATATATATATATATATATTGCACTGTCTAGTTAAATTTTCAACAGCTCTTTCTAAACTAAGCTGTGTAATGGAAACATACACAGAAACACACACCCCTAAAGTCAATGAAAATTACTAGCCTTGGGTGTTTCTAATGTATAATCTTAATTTTTATTTTTGAATTTGACAATGGAACTGCCAAACTCCATTTCTGAGATTCATCTTAAGAGGATAATTTTAATATATATTCATGGAAGGAACATATATTGACTCATTCTGGTTAGCAGAAAATTTTTTAAAATTGAGATGTAATTCACTTACAGTAAAAGTCATCCTTTTTAGGCGTATGACTCAATAAGCTTTGACAAATGAATACAGTCGTGTAACCACCGTGAAAAATGTGTTAAACTGTGTTGCCCAACAGAGTTGCCCCATGTGGCTACTGGAGCAATTAAATGAAATGTGACCCACCCAAAATCAGATGTGCTGTAAGTATAAAATATACACCAGACTTCAAAGATTTAGTTAAAAAAAAAGGAAAGATCTTATTAATAATTTTGTATTGATTTTATAATGAAATTATAATATTTTAATACATTGGGTTAAATAAAAAATAGTAAAATTAATTTTAGCTGTGGCTTTTTCCTTTTTTAAATGTATCTATTAGAAAATTAAAAGTTAAAAGTTAATGGTTTGCATTTGTGGCTCATTACATTTTTATTGGACAGATGAGATCTACCCTCCAAAGAGCTCCCTGTTTGCCCTTTGTGGTCAATACCATTTTCCTACCCCCAGCTCCTGGCAACCACTGATATGATCCTTATCCCTAAAATTTTGCTTTTGGTAGCTTTCTAAACATACTTCCCCTTTTTGTCTTGTAGTTTCTAGTTTTCCCTAACCACCTTGTATTATTCTCATAATTTTTTGAAAAACTTATTTTTAACTTTACACGATTTTTAGAACCTTGCCTGTAGTTTTCACTAACCAATGTTATTCTCATTAGCCCATTCGCAAGCTGGTAGGCCACCACAAATACATTTTGAGAAATAAACTATCTTCCAAGAGGAGATGGGCTCAAGTGGTGTATAACTGAATGGAAACCACTGTGCACACAAAACAGCCTCCATTCACAGATGCTGTGGGAGATCCGAGCCAGAGCTGGGAGCCTCCCATGGCTTAATTTTATTTAGCCTCAGGGAAGTGTAGAGAAAGCTTTATCTGTGCTAAAAATAAAAATGTAAAGTTCTGAATTGGCAAATCATTTAAAGGTGGGATGGGGAGCAGGGGTAGGAGGTTTTAGCTGGCAGGCAGGTCTGCTAGTGGGAACGCTCTGATGCTGATGCTGATGCTGATGCTGATGCTGATGGCCAGAGAGATGCAGAGAGACAGCCGACCCTCATGTCGCTCAGCCCCATCCTAGGCTTGCCTGTTCCCATTCTGCTTATCCTCAATACCCTTCTAATTAAACAGAAGGTGATTATTATTTATACAGGCATTCACGTTTCCTGCTCTTATTCACATTCATTCTTCACTCACTCCTCAGATACTGTATACCATCTTTCCGAGTTTCCAGAATATAAGAAAGATACTGTAGGCCACCGCCTGTCCCTGTGGCTTAGTTTGGGAGCTGGAGGCAAGTCTGTCTGCCTCTGAGCCCTTGGGGTCCTTCACAGATAATCAATCTTGAGCATTTCCACCCCTCACTTCTACCTCTGCCCCTTTCCTTTACAGTGCCCTAGAGAACCAGATCAAAGGCCTTTGTATTTTGAGCATTTTACTAGTCCTTTAAGGAAAGGTAGTAAAATGCCAACTGTGCTCTTTGGTCTTTGGTTTCTTGTTTCCTCTGAGGTAACTAAAAGCATCCAGGAAGTCTACATCCTCCCCATCCTTCCCCTCAAACATTTTTTTGTGGAAAACTTTCCAGCAAGGGGATTGCCTGCCCAATTTAGAATGGTGCCAAAGGGAGAACAACTGCAGGCCTCTGACATTAGACGACACTAGATAATGCACAAGATATGGAGAAGTCTCCAGTGTGGCTCCCACACAAGTGATACATTGGGAAATGATGCTAACTCCAGTGGTTCTCCAAATACGACAGCAGGACTCTGGGAGGGGTTCACCGATCAGGCACTGGGCTGGTGTATGCAGAAACTACCCAGAAAAACATGAATCCACCTTGCTCTCATGGGGGCTCCAGTCCAGCAGGGGAGACAGCCAGATAACCACACAAATACAGGAGTTCCAGTCAAGATGATGGAATAGATGGTCCCCAGCGTCACTCTCTCCCACAAATCAACCAATTTACAACTATTAAAAAGCAATGACAGCCAAGCTGGGGCCACTAGAGCTCAGGGGAAGAGGAGGAGAGACCTACAGAGTGCATGAAGGCAGGAGAAGCCACGATGAGAGAAAGAAAGAACTGCTCCAACCATTTCGAGCCCTGGCCACTTCCAGGCTGGCCCTGCTGAGCTCATGGAGCAGAACCCAGCAAAAGCCACAGCTGTGTTCCCATGGACCCACATAGGAGTGAAGAGCCACAATAACTGAAAAAAGGAGCCACTCAGAGGCCAGTGAGTCACCACAAGGGACTGGTGCATGGCCCGACCCTTAGGAAGTGTTTGGAGCGTGGGTGGTAGGGGAGATGGGCCCACCAGGGGAACACTAGGGCATAGCAAGGACAGCTGATCTGTCCCCCAATCAGCACAGAACCACTCAGAGGAGACTCGTCAGGAATATAGAACTGCAGGGGGTGCAGTTTGCTGAAAAGACTTAGGTGCAAACCAGAGTTTCTACAAAACCCGGGTGTCCTGGATCTCATGAGAGCTGAAAGTACCTACAAAGTCAACCATTAAAACCTGAGCTGCACAAAAGGCCTTCCCCAGGGAATCAGCAGCAAAGCAACAATTTAGCTCAATGACATAGTTCAAGTACTGGTCCCCACAGGAAGTTCCCCCATTTTAGAAGTAAGCAAAGGACAACAAATTAGTTCCAGTGCAGAGTTTAAGTAGTAGGAACAGCAAATAATCCAACACAGTACTGGAAGAAAAAACAAAATACCCACAGACCAGAGACAAAGTTTGATATTAACTAGTAAAGGTCTCACATCACCAAAGAACACCTATAAAACCTAGAAGGACCAGAAGTCCCCTGGGCTATGAAGACAGGGAGTGGGGGAGGGCTGACACCCTGGGGCCATGACCCCAGAGGGCATGCCCCCTGACACCCACAACCAGCCCAGCAACAACCACCTAGCCACCACAGGAAGCACCTGGGGCTCCCAAGCTGGGATGGTGGGGGAGCAAAGACTTCAGCCACACCCCCTTGACATCTGCACCCAGCTCAGCAATGAGTGGGCCACCACTGGAAGCTCCATGGTCTCCCATGCAGGAATGAGGGGGATGCCACAGGCCTCAACTCTGCCCTTCCTCCTTCCTCCTTCTCCCACACTATTTCCTCCCCCTTTCCCCTCTCCTCCTCTTCACCAGCTGCTCTGCAACATCATAGAATGTAAAAATGAAAATAATAATAATATTAATAAATAAATAAACTTAAAAATCACACAAATAAAAGTATGGTTATTAAACACACATGTGATTTTGAAGTGCAATCAGGATGGGAAATTAATCTGTGTCTAAAGTTTTAGAATAAAATGAACACATTTTCTCCTTTCATTGGGTACTGCCAACGAAAGACAGAGGAAGGAGTTTGTTTCCTCAATTATGGAATGAAAATAAACCATTAACAAAGCATATATAATATGTAATCGTTACAAAAAGACTGCAAGGAAGATGTTACTATCTCTATTTTATAGATGAAGCAAAGCCAGGTCAAAAATAGGTTTGCTGCTGCTAGAAGTGGCAGGCTGCAATCCTGGAACTTGACAGGCACTCAACTGGTGGGCCCACAGTTGCTGAATTAACAAAAAAAATTGAAAAATATAGAAAATATTCTAACAGAGAACTAAGAAAGGACTATAGGTTGCCTGTATTTGGTATTGCATGAGGCACCATCAGACTTGCCCTGAAGTATGTATGAGTCTTGACATTAGGAAATAAGATAAGAAAGGCAATATCCTTAAATGTTTGGCAACTATACAAATTATTTTCATTGAGTTCTCACTTAAGAAATAAAGAAGCCACAGGCTCCACCATGCGACAGTCTGGCCACAGAATTGGGGGATTCAATCAAGCCTAAAATGAGGTGGTTAACACCAGCAATGCAGACTGGGAAGGGCTGTTATAAAGACTGAATGAGATAATCTATACACAGACAGTTACATCGTCTGCACATTTTCAAGATACTTCAACATGGGTAGTCGTGAATGAAGGGTGATAATTACATTTAACCCATACCCTGGGGTAGTCAGCATTTGGATAACTAATCAAAAGCTCATGTAAACAGAAAACCAAGTCAACCATGTTTATCTCTGATGAACACCAGAGGGTTGTTATTTAGCATAATGTCTGCCACAGTGATTTTTGATTGATGAAATGGTGTTCACAGTGGGCTCTAAGTGTTATACAGACATTCCCACTCTTGTATAAACTGAAAATAAGAATCTATCCAGCCAAAGTTGTCTAAACCATTCAAAATGGTGCCTTCACAGCATATATTCAGGGGATCTCATGTAGGCCATGGTGACTAGAGTCAATAACATTCTATTTATATACTTGAAATTTGCTAGGTGAGTAGATTGTAAGTGTTCTCACCCCATACACACACACAAATGGTCACTATGTGACGTAATGGATGTGTTGATGAACTTGACTGTAGTAACCACTTGACGATGTACACATATATCAAATCATCACATTGCAAATCTTAAATATATACAATATTTATCTGTCAATTATACCTCAATAAAACTGGGGAGAGGGGAATGGTGACCTTGACTGAAGATTCCTACAAGTCCTGTTTCTAGATGCTTTGGAGGAAATTTTGTCACCTGATCCTGACAAGAAAGCCAAATCTTGACACTAGAATATTGTCCCATCTACTTCTAAAAAAACTTTTGTTCAGAGTGCTATCCAGATGCACCAAAGGACAAAGCATAGGAACTTTCTAGAGCAACTCTGTCCAGTAGGACTTTCTGTGATGATGCAAATGTTGAGAATGTTTGTCTGCCCTGCCTAATAAGGTGGTACAGGTGGTCACTGATCATAGAAATGTGGCGAGTGTGACTGAAGGACCAAACTTTTAATTTAATTCAATTTTAATTTTAGGGCTGACCGGTTAGCTCAGTCGGTAGGAGCACAGCCTTATAACATCAAGGTCATGAGGTCATGAGTTCAGATCTCCATACTGGCCAGCACAAAAAAAAAAAAAAAGAAGAAGAAACAATTTTAATTTTAGTAGTCACATGTGGCTAGTGGCTATCCTGTTAGCATAGTCCTGGAGCTTATGGAACAAGGCTGTATGATGCTTTTGTGCCTGCTTTTTGTTTTTAAAGGCTTCCACGTGTGGCAGAATTCACTCTGAGTTGCTTTCATGGCAACACTAGGTGGTGAAGCTGTGGGACAGGAGACCAATAGTTCTCCTCCACTAGCATTGCTGACCAACCATACAACCCATGATGCATGAACAAATCAGCTGAGGCCAGTTCTCAATAGTGGCAGCAAAGCTCCAGACAGCCTCTGGACTTTAAAGACAGGTCTGGGTTCCCTGAATTGCAAACCTTAATATTACAATGAAAATACACAACTCAGAGGGTTGTTTTGAAATTAAATAACCAAACATGGGAAAGCACCTAGCAGAGTTTGTGGTGTTTGGTAGAGTTTTGATTACATTTAACTTTGCTTACACCAAAAGTCTATTTTTACCACCACACTCCTGTAATTAAGTGCACAAGCTTTGATAAGTTTGCATCTGTTTGGGAATGAACATATGAGTATAAATAGAGCATCAGAAATTATACCCATCCTCTCTCCACTCCCAAAAGATAAATACTACAAATACTTCAGCTAAGAATTTGGTCTGGGAGAAGGATATCCTTGTCACAATAATTCTAATAAAACAAAACAAGCCATGGGAATAAGAGGACTTCCTGTTTTCTAAAGAGCATCGTGTGTAGTTCATTTACATTGATTCTTCCCACCCCCCAACATTTTTACTGGTAAAATACATGCAAAATTTACCATGGTGGCATGGCGAATGGGGAATGGGGAAAGAGGAAAGGGGAGATGTTAGCCAACAAGTACAGAGTTTCAGGTGGACAGGTAAGTTCTGGTGTTCTATTGCACAGCACAGTGACGATAGTTAGAATATATAATAACTTATTGTATACTAAAAACAGCTGAAAGAGAGGATTTTAAATGTTTTCACCAGAAAGAAGTGATAACCACTTCAGGTGATGAATATGCTAATTAGCCTGTTTGATCATTTCACAATATATACATGTATTAAAACATCACATTGTACCCCATAAATATATACAATTATTATTTGTCAATTAAAAATAAAGCTAAACAAATTTTACCACCTTAACTATTTTTAAGTGCACAGTTCAGTGGTATTAAGTAAATTCATATCTACATTAGTTTTTATCCTCAAAGGTAAAATGACATATTAATACGTAAAACAACATTAAAACATGCACAAGATAAACATCAAATTCAGAATAGTGCTGATGGGGAAAGTGGAGAAAGAAGGGGATCAGGAAGGAATAAAAGGGGGCTTAAGTTTTATCTATAATGTTTTCTTTTTTAAAAAACAATGAATCAAATATGGCAAAATATTAAGACTTGACCAAACTGAGTTAAATATATAGGTGTTTGCTATATCATTTCCTGTACTTTTACGTATTCTTCCTTTAACTTTTTATTTTGACTTAATTTTAGACATACAGAGAAGCTGCATACATAGTATAGGGTATTCATATATCCCTCAGCCCACTCCCCCAATGCTAGCATCTTACACAACATAGCACAATGATAAGACCAGGATATAACTTTAGTAGAAGAGTATTAACTAAAATAAAAAACAGTACTGAAATTTCCCCAGTGTTTCCTCTATGATCCTATCTAGAATCATACATTGCATTTAGCTGTTATTTTTCCTTATCCCCCAGTCTGTGAAAGTAACTCAGTCTTGCCTTGCCTTTTATGACCTAATACTTATCAGTTATTTGTCAAACATCCCACGATTGAAGTCTGTCTGATATTTTCTCATAATTAGGCCAAGATTATGTATTGCTGGCAAAAATACTACAGAAATGACACTGTGCCCTTAGTGTATCATATCACAGATTCAGGATGTCTCTTTATGTATTCTTAAAATATTTTATGATTTCAAATAATGAAAAATAAAGTAGCTATAAGTAGTTATACTAGTCTGGGTTCTCCAAAGAAGCAGAACCAATAGGAGGTCTATGTATATTTACTGTCTTTCTATATATTTACTGTCTTTCTACGTGAGGCTACTTCAAAAAGTTCAAGGAAAGATTCCTATTGTCTTTTTTTTTTTTTGTCTTTTTCATGACTGGCAAGGGGATCGCAACCCTTGGTGTGGTGTTGCCCGCACCATGCTCAGCCAGTGAGCGCACTGGCCATTCCCATATAGGATCCGAACCCGCGGCAGGAGCGTCGCTACGCTCCCAGCGCCACACTCTCCCGAGTGTGCCATGGGGCCAGCCCCCTATTGTCTTTTAATTCTATTTTTCTGCAAACTTTCTGAAGTACCCTCATACATATGTATGTGTATACACACACACACACATGCACACACACAGTCATATGCCACATAACAACATTCAGATCAACAACGGACCTCATATACAATGGTGGTCCCATAAGATTATAATGGCTATACCACACAGCCTGAGAAGGTAGTAGGCTATACCATCTAGGTTTGTGTAAATGCACTCTATGATCTTCACACAATGACAAAATCGCCTAACAACACATTTCTCAGAACATATCCCCATTGTGTGTTATGTATATAGGGAGGGAGAGAGAGAGAGAGTGAAATTATAAGGAATTAGCTCACATGGTTATGGATGCTGAGAAGTCCCAAGATCTGTCATCCACAAGCTGGAGACCCAGGAGAGCCAATGGTACAGTTCTAGTCTGAGTCCAAAGGCCTGAGGAGCAGGAGAGCTGATAGTCTAAGTCCCAGTCTGAGTCTGGATGCAGGGGAAGACTGATGTCCCAGCTCTAAGACAGTCAGGCAGAGCACAATCTCCCTTACTCAGTCTTGTGTTCTATTCAGGCCTCCAATGGATTTGACGAGGCCCAACCACATTTGGAAAGACAATCTGCTTTATTGTGTCTACTGATTCAGATGTTAATGTCATCCAGAAACACCCTTGCAGACATACCCAGAATAATGTTTAACCAAATATCTGGGCACCCGATGGCCTAGTCAAGTTAACACATAAAACTAATCATCAGAATAGCTTAACTTCTAAATTAGAAATTTCCTACTCTATATATATGTTCCAAATCCCATCAAGTCAAATGGATTTCAGGGAGTGCTCCAATTCTTAAAGTTACTATTATTAACAGGCTTTGGGCCTAAAACATTATAAACCCACAACATACTATCATTTTTAAAACCTTAATCCTTATTATGGATGATCTTGCTTCAAGAGAAAAGGCAGTTTATATTATTTAAATAATATCATTATAATCCAAGCAAGTCAAATTAAGGCCCTAAGAAATAAATGAACAAAGTGATATTGTTAATGAGGACCCCCCAATCCCCTCATCTTTTATTAGAGGTGAAAGTTAAGTTATCATTTAGAATTGACTGCACTCCTCAGCATGGTATCCTAAGGCTGATGTGTGTCATTGTTACTTCCATGATGTCTTAGGGAAAAAAAGTCTGAATGAATTAATACATATCAAATATTAATAGTGATTATCTTTTTTTCTGGGGCAAGAGAGAAGGTGGGCTTCAGGAACTTTCATTATCTGAATTGTATATTTAAAAAATAAAGAGAGAGAGATGTGTAAACATATTGTAGAGAAATGGTAAAAATAAGATAATAAAATTTCAAGTTTTCTCTGAGGCTGCCTCCCTTTGAAGCTGTTTTATCTTCAGGATCACTATAAACTTCAATGGTTCAGTCTGGAAAATCATTTTTTCCTTTTCCTTCTTAAATGTTTATATTCAGTTCAAAGTGCTCCACTTCCATGGGTAATGAATGGTACAACATACAGTTTCTTCCCCTTCCCCTTCAGCTGCATCAAAAGAAAGCTACTTATGAATTCTTTTCTAGGCTTCAGTGTTCTGGAAGGCAGTCACAGAGTTCTTATAAAAAGCCAGATCAGAGGAGTCCAGATCTCAACATATCAAAGAGGAAGTTGAATACCTATTTTAAATCTCATTTTAGCCTGCCCCAAATGGAGACACCATTGCTCAGGGCCAGTCCTATGTACCATGTGCACCTCTTATATGTCTCTTCGAACATGCTGTTCCCCTCAAAGGAGTTTCTTTCAAGGAACCAGAATACGGGATCGATTTTGGACTGGGTCAGCACTCCCAGGAGTCTTCCAGGGAGGAGGTGGGAGGTCAGCCTCCTGAGAGACAATGGTATATAGAAGTAAAGACTATGGCCTCTGAAGCCACGCTGCTCATGTTTGAATCCAGGTTCTTGGGGGGTTATGATCTAGGAATGTGGGAAGCTATGTAATGGCTCATCTCTGGGTTCCTTCTTCTGTAAAATGGGGCAAATAATGATACTTAACTGATAGGGGTCATTGTGAGGTTTAAGCACATTAACACATGTAAAGTGCTTAAGCAAAAGAGCTGGCATATAGTAAGTGCTCAATAAACACTACGGAGCATGCTGCCTCTGACTTACAGGTCCCCAATCACTCCTGGGAGTTGTGGGCAGTCTGTGGGTACTCACCAGGATGCATCGGCTAGGTAGAAGAAACTGTTTCTCCCAACTCGAACTCTGCCTGTTTCTTATATCATGCCATCCTAACACCTGAAACAGAGTCACCTAAAACACTCATATTTAATAGAACCTAGAAATTTAAGCCAGCACAACAGTGAAAAACCTGAGAGTGAGTCATGGTCAACTTTAAATGTGATCTTGTTCAATGGAAATACAGACAGAGACAAATATTTCGAAAAGATCTTAAGAAATTGATAAATTCCAATGACTGGAGGTTCTTCTAGGTCAGAAAAGCGTTCTTGGAGTTTTTCTTTTTATGAGTGTGCTTGTGTGTGTGTGTGTGTCTCTCTCTTTATGTGTGTATGTGTGTTTAAACCCATACCTCTTCTTTGATAAATACAAAAATCTTATGGTTTCTTTTAGTACCATTTGAAATTTGAAATCTAAAAAAGTGACCAAAAGCAAATTTAAGAAATGTTCATTTTATATTATGCTTTTTCAAAGTATACATGTACCCTATCCCTAGGAAACTCTGAGTTCATCCCCTACTCCCTTCCTGAGAATCACTGAATTGGACCTAGAAACAATATCTCACAGTCTCACAGTTTAGACCAGACCTAGACCAGACTGGATATTGCTATAACTACATATGCCAAGATGAATTTGCTATTAAAGTAGGTTTTTTTGGTTTAGTCTATGCAAATGAAAGTCTTCAAATCTACATGACCCACATTTGTCCTCTGAATTGCACATATAGAAACAGAGAATGAAAGATTTACCACCTCCACCTAGGAAGGACCCACTGAGAACACCGTAGCACCGAGGGCAAAGTGACCAGACTGGATCACTGGGGACTATGATTTAATCCATCCCCAAACAAGTTCCTGATGCCACCAGGAAGGGAAGGGCAGCCTGGGATGCTGGGCCATGAAGGGGAAGGGTTTAGTGAGCAGCTGGGGTGCCTAGAGGATGAAGACGATGAGGAAAGGCAAAGCTCCAGTTCTAGGAGGACCCAGACCCTTCAGATTACTAAAGAGGCTGTCCACATAGGTAACGTGGGCACAAGGGAACAAGAACAAGAGCAGAGGTCCAGTTAATAGAACCGATGTAAAAAGCATCGACAATCTCAGGAATAAGGCAGAAGCCTTGCTGGGAAACTCAACAGAGTTTCTCAACAATGCACCCCTCCAAACTTTTTCCATGACCCTCTTCACATTTTTCCTTCTAATACCAGGGGACACACGTCTTTTTACAACCAATCCCCCATCCATGCCACGGATCCCACCTTTACCCTCCTCAAAAAGTAGCCAACCTCTTATATTCTGAACCTCTTCCCCTGTATTGATTCCTTCCATCTTTTTTATTTAGAAGGTGGGTGTGCAAACTAACCCTCGACTCTGCTTCCTCCTGCCCACCCTGCTCAGACGTTCTAAAGCACAGTCGGTATTCACTGTTCACTCCTCTCCTTCCACTCCTTCCTCAGCCCAGTGCAGCCTGGCTCCTCCTATAAACCTGCCGATTCCATCCCCTTTAAAGCCAACCAGCAATGTTCATGCCATCAAGTCAATGGGAAGTTTTGTTTTGTTTTGAATCATGTCAAATATTTCAATATATTGTGAACTGCCTAGAAGAAAGCCTGGTAAGTGAATATCACCGTCCAAGTGCAGGCTCAGAGGATAAAATCCAAGTTCCTCAGCAGGGGTAGAAGGCCTTCCGTGAGCTCACTGGTCCACCTGACCTCCCCAAGAAGAGGCTATTCTCACCTGGATGTCCTTGCTCATGCTGGGCCCTCACTCCCCACCCCTACCTCTTCTTTACTTCACTAACTTCCACTCCTCCATAAATGTTCAGACCACAAGGACTCTCCCCCAGGTGGCCTTTCCTGGTACCCAACCCCAATCCCATCCTGGCTGCATAACGTGCCCTCCTTTCGTTCTCTTGTGACATTATTTTGAAGTTCTGTTGTTGGACTAACCACTCTGTCCCAAAATAGGCCGTGTCCTTCTCACCTAATGGGCTCTAAATTCCTTAAGGACAGGAACCATACCAGACACATTCACGACAAGAGGGAAGAAACCACCATCACATCTGTCCTTCCGCCCTCAAGAGGGGTCCTCTTCAGCCCAGGATGAATATGGGTACAGAATATTTTGGAAGTGACGGGATGGATCCTGTGATTTTCTATCTCTTTTTTTCTCTTTCCACATTTCTGGCTTTAACTTGGGGTTTTATTGTTGCCACGGTAACCAACAGTTCCAGAACACAGACTTCTGGCAGTTGGACTTTTAGCCACTAAGACTCAGGACCTGAAAGATTTCTAACATCCCTGATTGTGCCTCAGGAGTTGGCAGCACCTGTTCAACGTGGGCAGCCACCAGAGCAGGCACGACAGTCTTCAGTGAGTGAGTGAGTGAGTGAGTGTGTGTGTGTGTGTGTGTGTGTGTGTGTGTGTCTGTTCTTCCACCCCCACTTCCGTGCCGGGGCATCATGGAATAAGCTGGACTAAAAATTGCCATCAGATGGTGGGAGGATGGGCATCCAAAACAGCTGTAACCTTTCTGGAAAGAAATTTGGTATCAGCTATCACAAGACTTTAATATATTTTCGATCTTTAGTCCATTAATCCAACATATAGGAATATAACAAGAGACACAAAGATTTATAGACAAGGGGGTTTACTTCAGATGTATTTATTAAAACAATAACAATCGCCTAATGGTCATTAATAAGACAGCAGTTAAAAATTACAGAATAGCCATATATGTGTTTATTGTAGGCTGTGCCATAAAATTTAATAATCTCAGCTTCAACTGATGTGAGCGTACATTCACATATACGTGTGTGTTTATGTGCATATACATGCATAAATATACATGCATACACATATGTACAAATAAAGAAAAAATTATAAGGAAATCCATCAAAATGTTTTAATAATGATTATCATTATTTCTGGGTGTGGGATCACAGGCATATTTTATTTCCATTTTCATACTTTTCTGCATTTTTCAAATTTTATACTATGATCATCCTTTCATGATACAAGTTCTTTCAACTGTAAGAAGACACATGATGAGAGGTATCAGGTGGAGATGCTTAGTAGAGAGGGTTATTACATAATGAAATAAGTTTTTAAAGGGAAAGGGCTGTCTCTCTGCCCTTCACTGGAAACTTCCAATGAAAAAATAGGACAAACTTCTATCTGAATGGGATAGCTCCAAATACCAAAAGGAATGGATAATGTTATTGCTTACCTACCATGACTCTCTTCTCTCCGATCCCATCTGGGTTTTTTTGTTTGTTTGTTTGTTTGTTTTTCTTTCCTTTTGCAGCTTCCTGAGTTGAGGGAGACCTGAGATTTGAGCCTTTGAACTCCATGGCATACTCGTCCTCTAGCAGTGACTACAGTGACACAGAGGACTGTGGCTCTGAAACCGAATCCAACCTGAGCCTCTCTGTGGGCTATTTCCCCTATGAGGACACCTTCATCTATGAGACACCCTCCTGTGAAGACGCGTCTTGCAAGGGTTCTCCAATCCCTTTCCTCCCTCCTATCCAAGGGACATGGCGAACTGAAAGCAGAGGGAGACTCCTGAGGAGACAAGACCAAATTCAAGACAAGCCAGAGCAGTTTTGCAAACTAAGCATCCCCCTGGCCTGGGATGTTGACATGGGCTCTAATAATGCAGACTCAATAGCTAATTGGGATCTAAATGGAGACAAACAGTGGATAGACAAATACCCAAAAGAGAGGAAACTGACTCTCAGCAGGCTGAATGGTCTTGTGCAAAAGCTTGAGACATTTCTAGAAAATCATAAAGATGATGACTCTGTGTTCCCTGAATCTACTCAGGAGGAGGATTTCCAACTGTCCAGCAGCTCTGATCCTGATATGGCTCAGGTCAGTCATCAAGAACACAATACTGGCCAAGACTTGCCCATGTGCAAACCACCAGAAAATGTAGATGTCGTCCAGTTCCCACAGATTCCTTCAAGGCTTAAGGAACATCAACTTGCTGAGGTGAGCACAGATATGCCTCGCAGGAGAGCAAAGGATAAACCTGGTGGGGGCCAGGCTGAACCCCACGGAGCCTTACTACCTGCTGTGAAGCAGGGCTGGGCCCTGGGTGTCCTACAGGACTCAAAGTGGGAGAAAGATGAAAGCAAGAAAGGAGTCAGGGTGGAGTTGTAGGGGACATACTGCACCCTGAGGCAGAGAAGAGGGTAGGAAACAAAGACAAGGGCTAACAATTCCACCTAAAAATCTGTGTTTAAGTACTAATGAGTATTGAAACAGCATTTACAGTTGGGCTACTTTGGGTAAAAGGATTTGAGTTCCGTTAGTGAGTAAACATTGACTCCACTGCTGTCAAGGTGACATATATCCAACTCAGCCTTCATTTTCTTGGCAGATGATAAGCCAGGCAGCCAGCAGCCACAGGACCAGCGCAAAAGACACCTCCTCAGTCTCATCAGGGCAGCCAGAGAAGGGGGACACTCCTTCCGACACACAAGCCATCTCCTGTCTAAACTGTGGCTGTGTTTTCCGCTGGCTCAGGAAGCACGTCCTCGGCTCTCTGTTGAGGAGACAGCACCGTAGCAAGCCCACTGGGAGTCCCCATCAGCTGGCACCAAAGAAAAGACGCTGTCGATCAAGCAGGAGAGTCCATACTCAGGAATTCCTCTAACAAGGACGCGCTCTATCGCCAGATTTTTAGACTTTTTGATAGCCCCTGTTCCATAGTCCCCATGAGTTTATTTCTTCCCTCAGTAAACAAAATAAATATTGTTGTTATCTACGTCTTCCTCTCACACCTTCTTGACTCAGGCTGAAAGTAGATAGTTGTCTACAAGACTGAAATTTATCCTCAGGAAATTTTAAGTGGGATTATGCTTTCTAAACTGAATGTATTTCTTTTCTCTCATCTCCCCCTTTCTTATTGTATTTTACCCTACTACACCTATTTTATATATTTTGACCTATTTTATCATTAACCCAAATCCCCATTTTCAGAAGGCAGCAGTACAACCCACCAGATCCTCACCTCGGCAGTAGGGTTTGGTTGAACGTCCAGTGTCAGCGGGTACAGTCACTCGGGACGCTCATTTCCCCTGGTAGTTTTGTGGGAGTTCAGACAGTGGTTCTGATGCTCCTTAGGGACCATAATATGGTTCTAGCATATGTTGCCTTGGCTGTACTAAGTGGCTTTCCTTGTTGTTATGATGGGACAGATAATAATACATTCCTGATAGGGTTGTTGTGAGAATTAATAAGATAAATATCATTATTGTTGTTGCTCTTAGTCATTCTCCTGAGGATCTCCCCAGAAGACGTGATTCAAGGGATATCGAAGACCGAGAGTTTGAGTCAACTCTCATTGAAATATTTCCCAGACAGAAGCAATATTTACCAAACGTTAAGGGTTTTCAGCAGATCTTGACATAACAAATCCTCTCCCAACCCATCCCACCGTGCCCTCAGAAGTTCCTGTGCAATTGGCATTCAGCTGTCTTCTAAGCGTCAGCTTCTTTGAGGAAGGATGTACTTACCCTTCATGCCCCGACTGTCCCTGTTATTATCAACTCACCTCCCCAGCACCACTATCATCTTCCTCATTCACCCACAGGTTCACTCAACAGTCCTCCCACCTTCAGCTTTTACTACCATCCTCTGTGGACTTCAAAGTCCATGTGGAAAAGCATGTGACTCTTGACTCTCAAATTCATTCCTTTCCTCAATTTCCTTATCCCCTTCCTTCCTTCTGCAAATATTTAGCACATAGGAGTGCCAGATACTTTTCTAGCTTACCAAATAAAGACTCAGTCTTTGAGCTCAACTGGCTTATTATTTAAGAGATGAAGCCATGTAAATATATGACTATAAAGGGAAGTTCATGGGTGATAATGGTCTATAGGGTGTATACACTAAAGGAAGAATAACCAATTCAGCATGGAGAGGTTGATTTTAAAGACTTTCACATGTGAGGCTGCTTGAGTTACCAACATGGTTAGTTTAATATGGAGGACGGAAGCTGCTAGATAAACTGGTGTGGAGTAGAGGTATGAGATCTGGGCTGATTAACAATGGATGTGAGAGACACTGTAGATGACATCGCCCAGGAAAGGTAGCCCAGCAGGAGGAAAGAGATCAAAGGACAGGGCTCTTTGAGCAATACATGCTTAAGTTCACACCCTCAGTCCCTTCACAGCCAGAATTCTCACTTGATCCATCTGTCTGAGAACACCTTCCCACTCCAGGAGCTCGCTTGAATGCCCTCATCCACCTCTGCTTGCTCTCTGATGTCACCAAGACTTTGAGTGCCATCACCACACTTGTTTCCCAACTTTCATCGACTTCCCTCCAGATCCGACCTACATACCTTTTTCCTAAACCATCTAGTAACATTCACAACACCTCACCGTTTTCTTCTCCCAGATCTTCTTTAAATCTATACTCACCAAATTCCCTAAAAGGACATTCTTGCATCTCATTAGGGCCAAAACACAAAACCACAGGGATTGCCTTCTCCATTCCCTGACTGCTGGGGACACTTTCTTAAAGACCCTGCTCTAGGATTAGTAGGAGGCAACATTCATCCCTCCAGGCAAAGTTGACCATGTCATTCCTTGAGCTGTCCCCAGTCCCTGCCTTGCCACCCCCACACCATAACCTATACTTTTCAGCTCTCTTTATCTATTTTACCTATAGATGGTGAGCTTCTGAGGGCAAGCACCAGGTGTTAGTTCCTTTTTATTGAAAAATCCTAACACACTACCTAGTACAGAGTAGTCTATCTCTCTGATTCTATATAATTCTTTAAATGTTTTCACATATCCTATATCTCTGAATTATTTCTATATAATTTTTTGAAAGGTGAAATACAACAGCTTAAAGAGTTGCTATTCTTTATCAAAAGCAATTGGTTAGCAAAGTTAAGAGTAGGAATGAGTGGTGAGGGAGACAAGAAGAAGAGAAAACGGCCATCAATAGAAAGTCAAGAGAGACTGAGAAACCTATCTAAAACTAGGGGAACTTAGACAGTAATTTGAAATTTTAATTCAACAAATATGCATGGAGCCTTAATGCTACTTCATACTAGGCACTATGACAGGCTTAAAAGAAAACTGACATCTCCTATTCTTAGGGAACTTGAATCAGAGTTTTCCTGTTAATTTAATTTTCTCTAGTAATTAAGTCAAGCTCTAAGAAAAACTCAACCAAAATGAACTACTTTGAAAGACTGTCCACGCTGAATAAAAAGCTCTGTTCTTTAGTTAACATTTCTGACATATTTGTGTTTATTTTGCAGTGTTCTATAAACCTGCTTGACAGGTATGAACCTGTCCTTAAGATTCAAGCAATGTACTTTGCAAGACTTTACAATAAAGTAAGTTTTAAATACCCTTTGGGGTTAAGTATCACGCTACATACCAGAAAGCAAGACAAACTATTCAAAAACAAGAAATATTTCAGTACTTCTTCATTCATCATAGTGCCAAATATCTTATGAAGCTACTAGTTGCATGTCAAACTATGACCAGGTCCTCTGCTTTGTGCCACACATACATGGGGCAGAGGCCGGGGGAGGCCCACTGCATGTGTCAAAATGACTAAGAGCAAACCAAAAGTGGTCATTGAAACACACTAGCTCTGTTGTAACCTTAAGCCTCTCATACAATTATTGCAATTGCCAGAGACACACTAATTAACCAATACATTTTGGGGATCCATCACTTCATGACCCAAAACTAAAATCATTCCTTCAAGTGAGTTACTCAACCTTGAAGCCCATCAAGCTCAGCTGTTGAATTAGCCAGGTATTAATTTATCGAGCAAATGTAGGGGTACTCAGCAATCTCCAAACACAGAATTGGGATATGCTAAATAAGTACATGATAGACCACCCATGCCAGGCAGATTTCTTGCTCAGCAAAATCTCAATGAGAGGACAAAAGTATGTGATCAAATCATATCAGCACAACAGGGGCAGAATCTTTTTCCTGGACCTAAAGATTAGAATATGCAAATTCATGGCTCAAGAGGATGCATAGGACCAAGTCTGGCTAGCCACAAGAACAGTGTCTAAAATCCTCTTACAAAACAATAAAAAGAAAAGCAAAGCAAATTATAAATAAACTCCCAGAGAATGCAAAGGTCCTTACCCTAATATTAAAAGCAGTTTTGTTTATTTAGGAGGAATAGTTAATTGTTTCAAAAATATAAGTCTTCTCATTATGAACTGCAAGTGGGAGAATTTACATACTGTGTGGGACAATCTCTAATTTCAAGATGAGTGGGTGGGTTTTATATTGCATTGCCTGGAGTCAATTTTTTCCAGCTACCCCCTAATACCCCAGCAAATAGAACAATGCCCTGTTTTCAAAAGTGAAATAAGATCCTCATCAGATAACACTCCCTGAGTGAGCCAGTCATAAGCAGAGCAGTATAAAAGCCTTAGGATAAATTCCCAAAAGGATTATTAGCCTAGATCAAGAAGTCCCCTTTCTAAACAATTTCCGTTTTATCCCACCTTTCAAAGAAATTCTGTGGTTTTAACGCTCATTTTATTTCAATGTAATATGCTTTATAAAGATCTACTTCCAAGGTATTTTCAAACGGGAGGGTAAACATCATATCTTTTCAGATTGTGGCTGCTGAAAACAAATTCATC
Source organism: Galeopterus variegatus (assembly GCF_000696425.1). Taxonomy (NCBI): domain Eukaryota; kingdom Metazoa; phylum Chordata; class Mammalia; order Dermoptera; family Cynocephalidae; genus Galeopterus; species Galeopterus variegatus. The sequence goes on from NW_007726607.1 coordinate 190,957, forward strand.
TCATTACTACTGAAATCTCTCAGTCCAGAAGGAGATCAGAAAGGCAATTGACTTAGTTTTTCCTCATCTGCATCAAAAAAGATTTATTACTTTAAGTGCAAATCTCTAAAATAAAGAGCTCTCTCTAGGGTAGAACTTTGCTGTATACCCACTCACAAAGGAAAGGGCTTCAGACATCTTCGTGGTTAATATATATGGGTACAGTTTTTGAGTTTCACTTCCATCCACCCTCTGCCATCTGTCTCTGGGGCCTAGATTTTCCCCAAGCAGGGGATGGGGGTGGAAAGGAGAAAATTGTTCAGTAACGGGACTTCAGGAATTCAGTTAGTGCCATGTCACAACCACCAAAATAATAATTGATTCAAATAGGATCAAAAACGGATGCTAAAACCACTGGGTGAATGACAGTCAGGGAACAGGATATGCACCTAGTCTCCAAGAATTACCCCAGAGATGACTTATCAGTTATCATTAGGCACCTTTACAATGTCTGGTGAACACTTAGCCAAGTGATTAAACTTAGCCTAGCCAACATCATGCACCTTTTGAAGAGAAGCCATGTCTACTTGTTAGCAATGTTTAATCTGAATTTAATCATGAGTACAAGAGTTAGATGAATGCAGAATGTAGGACATTCTACCAGACAACTGTCTTGGACTTTTCAAACATGTTAACATCATGAAACACACACAGCAGGGATACGAGACAGTTTCATAAAGGAGACTAAAGAAACATGGCAACCAATTGCTATCTGTGATTTTTGATTGAATCCATGAAGCAAAACAAAACTATGATAAGAACATTTTTGTATCAGTTGAAAAAAATCTGAATATGGACTATACACTAGATAATATGATTGAATATTTAATGGATGTAATAAGAATATTATGGCTATGAAAGAGAATGTCCTTGGTTCTTAGGAAATTTAGGCTGAATTTTAAAAAGATAACAAAAAGAACAAACAAACATAAAACCAAACTAAATAAATAAAGGTGAAAAAAAAGAAATTTAGGCTGAAATACTTAAGGGTGATGTGTCATGATATCTGCAACTTATTTTCAAATAGTCCAGGAAAAAAAACAGAGCGAAAATGAGAAAGCAAAGATGACAAAAATATTAAGAAAAACTCCAGGAAGTAGGGAACACAGATCTCTCCTTTTAAAGTACTATATTTTCTGTAATTGTGTGATAGAAATATCTTAGAGATATACATATTTAAAACGTTAAAATATTTACTCTAAAGTATACTTAGATATTAACTTGATTTCTCAAGAACTGGGCAATTCTGTAATCTGGATTCATTCATTCATCCTGGCACCTGCCTTTGGATTCACAACTGGCCACAAGGAATTTTCAGTCTTATGGTTAGTAAATACTCATCCTTCAAGTCTAAGTGTAAAAAGGCAAAATGGTCCAGCTGAAAGCAGACTATCATCTAGGCATTTTTCTAAAACATGTAAGATTTCAGCAGTTTATCTAGCTTTCATTGAGATAAAAAGAATAATTTTTACCAAATGGAGAGGTAAAATTTCTGCCCTTACAAATTATCACAAGTTTTCAGGCCTGGGTATCTCATGTCTACCTTCAAGAAAATGTCTTGTACATTTTCTGTTTCTCACAAATCAGTAATAGCCTGAAACTTATAATACTAATAATTCATGCAAATTGTTTTGACATTTTCTTTCATTTTGAGCAGGGCTAGATTACTCCGCCTCTTCCAACCTAACAAGAAGCACAGGCATAAAATCACTATATAACGTATTGTCCATATTCGGGGACTTTTGAGATTGAAAGAGGGTGCTCTATTCTAGTCTTTACTAACATTTTTTGCCAAGTACCTCACATGTTTAAGGCTATAGATGCTCTTAAACAAGTGCACACATTCATATACACTGAGCCCTATGCAAATAATTCAAAAAGTTCAGAGACTCCCTGAATCCTACTCTTCAATTCCAGATTAAAGACCCAGGCTCTTAAGTAAGACTTCCTGGACTCAAATCCCAGGTCCAACACTTATTTGCTGTGGATCCTGGGGAAGTTACTTAACCTCTGTGAGCTTTCTCACAAAACCTGTTTAGCACATATAAACTGCAGTTCTAATAGTACTAACCTCAATGGGTCATGGTGAGGATTTAGTAAATGTACCTGGCACATAGTAAATGCTTACAATCATGTGTTTTCTTTGTTTTAAAACTCTCCCATAGCTCCAAGTGACTACAGAATAAAGTCTAAGCAAAACTGTCATTGAACCTCTCTACGATCAGATCCCGATGTACTTTTCTAGTCTTACTCCACAAAACTCCCTCCTCACCCTTCACACTCCAGAACCATTGCAGTGCTTGTTCCCTGGACCCCCCAACCCCCACCCCCAGTGCCTTTGCTCATGCTGTTCCTCCTTCTCGGAACTGCCCCAACCACGCTACATCTTCAATCCGCCCTGTTATCCACCTACTCCCAAGGCCCAGGTTAAATTCAAGCACCTCTGTCAAATGGAGCAGGCCAGAATTAGTTTCACCCTCCTTTGTGCCACCACAGCACTACATCCCTACCTGTAGTAAGTGTGCATTTTATTCTCATGGATAGAAATGTGCAGCCATGTCTTTCTCTCCCACTAGACAAAAGTCCCTGTGTTCTGCTTATCTCTGCATGCTCCAAAGCTCCTGGCCCAGTTTCTTGTACTTAGCAGCTCCATGATAAATATTTGGCAAAATGAATGGTTAATCTGCAGGAAATAATTTAAACAGATAATATCTGAAATCAAATGTTATTTCCTCTCATAAAACTTAACTAGCTTCTATTTTAATTAAGTCTAGTCCCTGGATGTTTATATTGGGGGGGCAAGGGAACACAGTATAGTGTAGATATTTCCTGAATGGAAAAGCTCAGTTTTGTGCAATAGACAAAGCTAGTTAACAAAAGAATATTCACATCTTTCTACTCATCTAAGTAGAAACTTCTACTCTCTCTTTTGAATTTAAAAGGATTTTTTAAAGCCTTTGCATTTTTAAATCCTCCAGATAATGTTTAGATTCGTTCTAATGCATTTACTAAACAACCACATGCTACAGGCTGGGAACAAAGACTTGGGAAAGAGACGGGCATCTCACCAGACACAGCACAGAGGCCGTAATATGAACTAGAGCTGACAGGAAGAGCTGGGACTTGCCAGGTGGAGAAGAAGCAGATGACACTAGCAGAGGGAACAGCCCAGGAAGAGTCCAGAAGTTGAAATGGGCATGCTCCAGAGACAGTGGAAAGGCCAGTGTAGCTTGAACACCAGGTATATTTCAGTGCAATGACAAGAGACAGAAGTCTGAAGTCGGAGGATGGAGCCAGATTGCTAAGGAGTTTTTAACTTTATCCTGGAGAGAGAATGGAGTTTTTAAAGAGATTGAGATGATCAAATCTGTGTTCTAGAAAGAAGTTTCTAACAATATCAGTGTGGGAGTGCGACTGGAGTGGAGAGAAGTTGGCAGCAGGAATATTAAAGAGAAAATGAAAACTCCATAGCGAGATGGGAGGAGGAACCAGATGCAGAACTGGCCCTTCAGTAGTTTTCTCACTGTGGTTGCTGGTACCCATAGTCCACTCCCAGGCCAACCTGCAATGCTTTCCATGCTACACCAGCTCCAAGGAGCTCCCGTTTCTGATCACTGGTTAGCATTTACATGAGTTAATTTAACAAACACAGTGGACAGGAAATTATGTAAGCTAAAAATACGCATCAGTCACCTCAGGTGCCCTGCATAGGGCTATTAGCATTGCTAAGAGATTTCTCCTTGCTATTTCTTTCATTCATTTAGTATTCATTCACTCGCTGAGGCTCCCCTTTGTGCTGGCCATTATTACCTTTCATGCCAAGGACATGGGGATGCACCAGATATTGCTCCCATTCTCCAGATGCTCAAAGCCTGGCAGTGGTGCCAAGGATCACTTGTTCTACAACAAATATGATTTGTTGGGCAAGTTCTCCTTGACTGTCTTCATCTTACATGAAGCTGCTTAAAAATATATTCCAGACATTGGTCTGGTTATACCAGCTCTCAACTCATTTTTACTTTAAATGATTGGCTTTCAACATGAACTGTAGAGTTGGACTAAGGGAGTTAACTGCCAAAATAATTGGGATTACTTTGCTTATTTATATTTACATTAGATATTTTGAATCTGTCACCCACTTGCTAAAATTTATTTGCAACCCCAAAATCACTACTCAAGGTACTTTCATGGTCACTCATGGACATGCACAGAGCAGCGACAACTCTGAGTTGCCCTCATGTATGTTCCCAGCTGAAGTCCAACAAGGCAATGCTCTGCCTCCCTGTTGTAGGTCCACCCTCATGCTGTGAAGTGTCCTTTTCTATTCTGTAACATGATTTTCTACATTTCTGTGCTTTTTGTTGATGATTCCGCTGTTTAAAATGGCCTCCAGGCATAGTGCTGAAGCATTGTCTAGTGTTCCTAAGGCAAGAAGGTAAGATGCGCCTTATGGAGAAAATTCGTGTTAGATTAGCTTTGCTCAGGCATGAGTTATAGTGCTACTGGCCATATATTAAATATGGTGTGCCCTACACTTTCAGAGGCTAGGAAGTCCAAAGTCCAGGGAACACATCTGGTGATGGTCTTCTTTGGTGGTGACTTTACAGCAATGCAGGGTCTCCCATGGCAGAAAATGGCAGAGCAGAGAAAGACAGCTTCTCATGCACTCTCCTTCTAAAGTCCTCAAAACCTGCCCCTGACCACCATTATTAATCTACTCATTACAGCATGGTCCTACAATCTAATCACTTCTTCAAGCCCAACTTTTCAATTACCATTATAGGATTTCCCACTCTCTTAACATTGTCACAGTGGGGGTCAAGTTGGGGGGGGGCGAAATTCAATCCAGGGCAATGTCTTTGAACAGAAACACACATAAAACTAGCTTATGTATTGATCATTTGACAAAAACACTGCTACCAGAGACTGGCAGGAACCTAACTCCATATATCCCCTAGGAAAAGTATTCAGTAATTCAGCGTTCACAGTGACTTTATAGACCATAACTAGCACAAAAAGCAAGAACTGACTGATTATATCAGGTAAAGAGTGCTAAAACCCAGCCATACACACTGATTTTTTTCCAGCTTTACCTTCTAAGGATTCAGTGGGGCCACAATGTGAGGAAACAAAAATCACCCCCTTTGGAACCTGCGACACTTCAATAGAAGTAGTTGGTATTTTCTGCCCCTTTAGAATAACCCAGTCTTGCAAAGACCAGCTTAATGATTTGCTGCCTAACGAAGGGAGGAAAGAAAAGGGGTCAATAGGCCAGGGGCTGCTGTGGGTCAATGTCAATGGGTTTTTATTGGGTGCTGCTATTTTCTTATGTGAGAAGTCTGATGCTCAATTATTATATTTCCTGCTTGATACTTGGCTTTTAACTATCCCAACCATGCAGCAGGCCCAATCTGGGTGACAGGTCTCTGAAAGGAGTGTTTTGTGCCAGACCTCAGGCAAGACCCATGTAAACCAGAGGAAGCAAAAAACCCTGCTTTTCTAAGCAAATAACGCATTCTTTAATTCCTAAAAATATATAAAGAATATGACAATTTAAACCCCATCAAATCATCCAGAACTTTTAAGAATGCCTTGGGATTCACATTTCCCATGGTAAAAGCTAACCTCCTTGAGCAGGAAACAACTTCCGGACATCAATGCATTAGAAGCTGGCTTCCTTGCTCCAGGAATTCCATGCTTAGAACCAGAAGCACTAATGGAGAATTCCATCCTGTGTCTTCTTAACTCTCCCCTAAGGTTGAGATAATGTTTATTTGCTGAACAAAACAGTCATCCAAGTGCAGATCTGTTGAAAAGCTTCCAAGCAAGTTGAGAGGCCAAAGCAAGGAGGAAGGACAGCTCATCAGAAACCAAGGGCAAGAAAAGTTAGATCCAAAATAAATATAGTACAAAATGCCCAGAATAGCCCAGAAAGACAGCTGATGACCTTTTCCTCTAAAATCTCTTAATATCACAGTATCAAATGGCCTAAGTATTTAAAGCCAAGCACATAATTACTGCTACAGAGGTAAAGGAAAAAATGAACACAAACAAGAAAAGCTGATGGTAAAATGATAATTTGTGCTGTGAAATACAAATGAAACATAGAAGACAATCATATCTCAGTTCAAGGTAATAGTCACAGGAAGATGTCAAGGCTACTTCAATCTGAAAGCTGCCATAATCTCTACAGAGGTATTATCTTCTGCCTAGAGACTTAACGGTTTCTGCTACAATGGCTGTAAATTGCCACACCCCTAATTTAAGTCTCCTCTTGACTGAAGAATTTGGGAGCTGTGATTCGATCAGGAGAAGACAGCACTAAGGTACACAGGAACACAAAGCATACCTAGGGGACCCACTCTCATTTCTTTAATTATGATGCACAGAGTCTTGAGCTACTTCTTAATAATGGATTTAAGAACTACTGTAATCCCATCCCCCACTTCTCTACTCCTGAAGCAATGGAGAGCCTTGGTTCATTGAAACTCTGGTGTCAGAATCTGGGTTTCCCCAAAATACCATAATATTAAACTGGAGATACACTAAGTGAGTGTCACAATTCCCTTGGACAGTCTTCTCCCTTCTTAAAAAACTGTTGAGACTATACACCTAAGAGCTATCATAGATACTAAGGCCTCCTAATTAAATGTATAAATTCATGGTGAATTGAAAGAAAGAACACCACCTGCCCAGTTACAGTGCCAGCATGTGCACATACCCCCACATATCTGATTATTTGCTAAACGTGTAAATTGTTCCTTTCTCTCTGTTTACTGTTACACTCTAGCATACCTCTCCTGGGGGGGGGGGGGGTTGTGGGAGGGGGGTTGGCTGGTATGGGGATCTGAACCCGAGACCTTGGTGTTATAAGGTGGTGCTCTAAGCAACTGAGCTAACCGTCCAGCCAAGCATACCTGTCTTACAGAGAAAAAAAAAAAAATCAAAGTCAATGATGGCCAATTTCCTAAGAGGTGAAGAGAAAGCAAAGCAATTGAGAATATGAAGACTGTTATGGCTTTGGCAAGACGGGCAAATAGCTGAAACTCCATCCACATGCTTACACACAAGAAGCATCTGCTTGAAGGAAGAGTTCTAAAAGCCCAACTAATCTCCATGTGGTTGTAAACGTGAGCCTAGATATTTGGTAGGAAGAGATCACTAGAAGGAAAATCATTTGTGAGCTGTGTGATAAAAAGAAATTCATTTACACATTGTCCCAAGTTATAATGAGCCAATTAGACACAAGACAAACGATGTGTGACATGATTCCCAATAAGATTGCCACCCCCAAGACATATTTTGAAAATTTTAGCCTTAAATGCCTAAAATAAAGAATGTTTGTTCCACAAAAGACAGTCAGGAGATAGAAAATTTCAATTCCCACATAATAAAGTGATAAAGCCTGCAAGAAGAGTATGGAGAAAAGGAAGAAAAAGAACAGAGCTTTGGTAGATGCTTTTCTTTGGGGATGACATTATCTCAGTGGCTACAAATGGCCTGCTGACGAGCCACTACGCTATAAGCTGGAGTGACTACATAGGCAGGCCTGAGTGACTAATTAACTGTACAGTCCCATGGCCTTCCTCAGCCTAAGGAAGAGAAGGCAGAGATGAAACCAAACAGGGGGCCCCACCTCATTCTTGTGCCTGGATCCATTCAGCCTCAAAAGCAGTACAACCAGACGGCTTCTGCCACTGTCACCTGTGAACACAAGAACCACTAGCACAGAGGAGAGACAAGGGTGGTGCCTGCACTCTCAGGCAAATGATATTTCATGTATTTGTTAGTTGCCATAACACCTAAAAGACTGAAAGCACAAATATTCCAAAATTTTGAGTTTACTTTCATTCTTTCTATATGATTGCTACTGCTATCAGTTCATGCAGATACCCCTGGGTGTAAGAGGATAAATATCAGAACTTAAAAGTAATTATTATGTGATAACACTATTTAGTATTCATTTTTATTTTATTAATTCCATTTAATCTAGTTTCAATGCTAATTTCTAGACACTGCTTTTTAGTAAATATTTTCTTCAATAGCTGAACAACAAAACAAACATGAATTTTACTGGGGACATTCCCAATTGTGTGAATACAATGTGGAGACAAAGAATTTATTTATTTATTTATTTTGAATTTTTTCTAAAAGATGACTGGTAAGGGGATCACGACCCTTCAGTTGGTGTTGTCAGCACCACACTCTCCCAAGTAAGCTAACCGGCCATCCCTGTATAGGGATCCGAACCCATGGCCTTGGTGTTATCAGCACCGCACTCTCCCAAGTGAGCCACGGGTTGGCCCTGAGACAAAGAATTTAAATTGAGGTAGACGATAAGGACAATCACAGCTTCCATAATCCAGCTATGTTTATGCTATATGTGCCGTCTTATATATCCATTTATGCAGTTTAGATAGAAATATACACACCCTTTAATGAATAGAGCATGTGTATTAAAGCTGGTTAAAATAAATATCTATGTGAAAATGAATTTATATATATTCACACAGCCTTAAGTCAGTCACAACAGCCTGGTCATTTGGTTTTTTATCTCCTATGGACGTTAACTATTTTGTGAATTTAGATCACATCTTAAGACCACTCCTTTTTCCACTATCATAAGCACCAATATCTGCCATCATAAGAACTTCTGTTCTGGGACGGTCCTGTGAAAGATTCAAGCATCTAGAAAAATTAAAATATGCCCAGAAGTGGGTAGTACATTTAGGGGATTCACAGAATATACCTCTGCCTTGAAGTCTCAATCTAAACTAATTTCCTGATTTTACAGATGAGGAAACTGAGGCCCAGAAAGCATAAATGATAGACCTGAAGTTCCACAGGTCGTTATTAGAGAAGTCAGAAATACAGATTCTTGGATCAAATGTTCTCTTTGACTCATTCACTCTAAAAGTTTCCTTTTTAGAACACTGGAGATTATTCATTTGTTAGATTATACTCTCACTGAGGGCAAAATCAAGCTTGTGTACACCATATGCCACCAGAGTTAGTCCAGAACTCACTGACAGAGGTGGAAAGAGGTCACCAGCCACAGCCATTTGGAACATACACCCTACACTGGCTGTGGTCTTCAGTTATCCACACAGGCTCTCACCAAAGCTCCTTGAATTAGAACACTTCTTTGCAAAATGCCTGGCAAGAGTGAAGAATATAATGTACAAAATTATGATTTTCCTGTGTGCAAAATGACCCTACCTTCCCACTAATCTCAGCTCCACTGGCCTCTTCTTGAACTATTCGAGTAAACCAGCTCAGACAACCAAGAGTGTGTCTTCACTGACTCACCCTGGGGACATGCCAAGGACACATGGACAAGTCCTTTCCTTAGTCCTTCCTCTGAGTTTCAGTTTAAGGTGAGAAGAGCAAGAAAATATCTTTGTTAGTGTTCACCATACTTAAAAACAAAACAAACAAACAAAAAGTCCCATATTTTTAAAAAATGACCTGATGTCGCCTACAAGTATTAGACAGAGTCAAACAGGTAATACTAATAACAAGAATGGGAAAAATAATAAAAATAATGACTATTATTTTTAATGCTAGTGCTATGTGCCCAGAAGCATTATGTTCCCACTATGCGGTAAATTGTCACAGGAAATTTATGGGGCATCTTATTGGTAAGCATATTAATATCCCCATTTTACAGGTGAGGAAGCTGACCCAGACAGGTAACAGAAGCAGGTGGTGGGGCGATAATTTTATTAATCTTGGTTCAAGATTCATACTTTAGGGACTGGTTTTTCAAAGCTTCCTTAAAGCAAAAGTTAGACTTAATGAATTTGTTCAGAAAATGCTTCGAGAGCTCTTTCTGAGCTCCAGCCTGCCTGCTCAAATCAATTCTTACTTCTCTATTCATCTCCCTAGACTCGTCAGATCTCATAAGCTGAGTCTTCCCCTGGATTGTCACTTTTCCAGTCTCTTGATCTGGTTGGTGACATATCCTGACAGTTTCTAGGAGAGCCCAGACACATCTCTCTTCCAGATCTATTTTCTCTTCCCTCTGTAATCCCCTTCTGTATCATGAAACCAAAACCCTTCTTTTCCAGGGAAACAAGTCTTACCACATCACACACATATCAGAGAGGGCTTCCACCTGGCCACACCCCCATGAATGATCAAAGAAACATCATCTGTTCCTGTTGAGCAAGCACGCTTAGAACATCACATTGAAACACACAAATCACTTGTCTACCTAAAGTTCAACATCACTCCACAGGGCCACTGAATGTATACTACTGTAGTCCCTGAGCAAACAAAATACAATCGTCACCAAAAGATATGCACAAAATATTCATAGGAGCATTAGTAACATGCCCAAACTGGAAACCATCTAAATGTCCAGCAAGTATAAAACGGATAAACAATTAAATGCCATTAGAGCAAGGAGAAGGAAAAAAATAAACTATATGCAGTATCATGGATGAATTTCACAAACATGATCAGCAATATAAGCCAGATACAAGAGTATGATTCTATTCATAAACTTTAAAAACAGGCAAAACTAACCAAAGGTGTCAGAAGTCAGGATACTGGTTACTTCTGGGAGCATGAGAGGAGGGCTCTGGGGTGCTGCTAACTTTCTAGTAATTGAGATGCTGGTTAACAGAGGTGTGTCCACTTTGAGACAATTATTCCACCAAGCCATCCACCTATTTGCGGACTTTCCTCTATATTTAAGATCTCGCAATAAAGGGCTGACTTAAAGAGACCCTCGAGAGCATCTGGTCTGTGACCCGTAGCTGGTGTAAGGGTAATTGTTTCCCATGGAGCTTAAATGTCTAAAGGACACAGGAAATCTATGGAATGGCTGAGACTAGACATCAGAACTCTTAACTCCTCCTGAAGACAGCAAAACTACCTCTCAAATGTGGTAGGGTGTTTCTCTAACTTCTTTCCTTGCTGTGACTACAGCCAAGGTTTACAAGGATTAGGATCACATGCCTACTAAGAACGTAACCCAGAAGACACCAGTCTCCTACTGACATCCACGCCAGGAGGGACATCCAAACACTATTTAGGATATGGAAATTCAGAAAAAGTCAGACAACATGGTTTTCACCCCTACTAGCTATGTGACCGCTGGCACGATCCCAACCCCTCTCTGACCTTCAGTATCTTCATCTAGATCACTGAACTGTTAGCTCATACTTTGCAAGGTTGCCACGAGAATAAGGTAACAGTATCAGAGCAGCGTGTGGTACATGGCAAGCATTTAGAAAAAGTATTTGTAGAATGAATATTGAATCAAATTAATCAAATGCTTGTCACTTGGTAAGAAGCTCAATAAATAGTAATTGTTTTTACTGAGCAAGAGGAATGGGGAGAAAGGGAGTAAAGAAGCTTGTGCGAAAACCACCTCATTTTCTAAGCCAACTGGGTCTTTCTCACTGGCTTAGATGAGGCGCAGAGACGGTCTGTGAAGTAAAGAGCAGTAAAGGACTTGAGAAGGGGGCTGTGCTTTTCATGTGCTGCCAGGTCCGTGTCTTCCTTCTCGGTGCCAAATAAAGATTTGCTCACAGACTGCCACAACATGTCTAAATCCTACAGCCACCTAGGTTAGTCATACTACTTTTAACATTTTTAAATTTTTAAAGGCGGGGGTGGGTGGGTATAAATTCTCATAGACTGAATGGGTAGGCTGACTACAGTCAAATACCTTTACTACTGGGAAAAAATGACATGCAGTGAGTATACAGAAAGGTAATTGTCAGAAATGAGCAATGGTGAGGGGTAAGTTTACTTACATTTTTTTAAAAAACAGGTTTAATTCAGATTGTTTTCTCAGCTCTTCAAATCTTGCATGCACCTAGCAAATTGATCCATACAAGTTCTTCTGTACTAAAAAGAAACAAATATAAAAATGACAATTAAAATCAATTTCAAATTATAACACACCAGAAAAAAAAATAAAAGCTTTAGATGATAAATTACCGTATAAGCAAAGAATATCAAACTAGATAACATGGGTATAATTAAAAACAAGAAAACATGTTTTAGGGACTTCCTTCCATCCAGCCTTCCTTCCCTTTCTTCTTCCTTCCTCTCCCATCCAGTACTCTCTCCCTCTCTTCCTTCCTTCCCCAGTGACTGGACAACCTCAAATATTCCTTGAACACTGACTTTCTGTGAAACCACCATCATTAATTTTTACAGCACAAAGTACCTGGCACATAGTAGGTACTCTATGAATGTTTGCTAAGTAGACGAATGAACCATAGTTTTACAATATTTAGTTGTTAAGTTTAAAAAAAAGAGTGGAAATGCCTGCAACTAATGTATTACTTTGTTGTCCAACAAGAACAGTACATAGAAATGTAGACAACATGTAGAAACATATACACTAATTTTTAGACTTGCATTTCTGATTCCCTTATCTCTTTTAAATAACTCACATGTGGGAAAAATCCCCATTAGTATACATAGAAACATATATCCCCACCATGATACAGTCATAAAATGCATTTTGGTAGTGAAGGAATATTTAAGAACAGTAAAAGTTTCTTTTGAGGTGCTCACCCTTCAAATATCTCATAACTACCTCCATCCAAATGAGAAAGAAAATGTCTCCAAGTCTAATACAAGAGATATTGCCACGCGTGTTTTTCCAATGCATATACAATCAGGGCCAGTCCTAGATAAAATGCCAATGCAAGAGTGTGGCTGCTTCCTTCTCCTGCCCTTTTGAAGGTTCAAGAACCCCAAACGTTTAATCAAGTAGGGAAGTAATAGGATCGGCTCCAAAGTGGCAACAACTTAAGGGATTTCCTGCCTGAGGACATTTTCATTTAAAAAAAAGAAAAAGAGCTTCAGAAAAGGCAGGTGTTAAACATTGAAATAAAATGGAATTTCAGGCATAAATGGGGAGAGCAGATAGTCTTAAAGGAATTTCTCAACACCCCACCAAATCACACCGTCCATTCATTCTGCCTTTCCCTAAAGCTGGCTTCATGTGTAGTCCATATATACATACCAATCTAGGCAAATTTTAAGGAATTAATGATGCATAGATAGGCAAGCCCGATTTTAAGACTAGGGTGAGCTCCAAAAGTAAACAGTTACATTAATCAGCAGTTTTCAACATGAGCTTCTAGTAACCCCACCCTAGAGATTATTCTGAGAACAGAGGCAGGAGTGAGTGTGCGTGAGAGTGGGCAGAGAATTTCACCTTCATCTGTTTCATGCTTTGATCCAAGATTCAGTTGGAAAAGTGGTTTCCTTGAGCTGCAACCAATGTAACCAAATAATAATTAAATTAAATGCTAGTGCACAGGATCCCAGTGGGTTCATAACGCAGCTGATCTAACCTCACCGAAATCCAACCACCATCTTTAACAGGGGCCCCAGAGCACAAGTCAGCCTGGGTCTGAGCAGACAGAAGCTGGGTCTTCTCTTCCTCCCTACTCAGTCCCTTCATCTCCTGCCCTGGAGCGACAAGCAGAAGGACATCTACACTTCCATGAGGACTGAGCCAACAGTCAGGGGCTGAGATTAGGATGGGGGGTGCCTGAAGATATTCCAGAGATAAGGAAGCAAGGAGTGGGTTTCTGCAAATTGGTCACTTCCTAGATCGACCCCAATCCCTATCAGCATCCCGGCAGGAAATTACATGTGCAAGGTTTAGATGCTTCACATATGTTAGGGCTCTCAGATAGGAATGAGAGAGGAGGAAATTAAGGGAACAGTTTAAAGAGAAGGAAAAAAATAGATACATATGTTCTATAACATTTTATTTATGTAAAATACAAAAAAAAAAAAAAAGAGCATCATGAGAAAGTGCTGCCTGAACTTCCTCCAGAGGAATTCATGTTGACTAAGAAGCACTGAGTATATTCAATCCCTTCCTCAGCACAGAGCTACGATTATTTGGCCCAACCAGGACTGAATACATAAAAACATTTATAAACATGAACCATTATATTTTTTGAGTTTTCATCACATGCCTTGTTTAAGCAAGTCAAAGATGTTCTTTGTTACACAGTTTTGATGCAATGCAAGAGACTTTAGTCATTTCCTCAGAAACAGACCTAAGCTATAAATACTAACTAACCAACACAGTCAGCCACTGACAAAAAGGCTCGGTGACAAGTTTAATTCAAAAACAAGAAGACATTATTAAACTAAAAAGTAAGCCATAAAAAAACCCCAAACCTATGCAAACAACATTCCTAGAAGAAAAACCCTTAGTGTAACAACAAGCATAATTACAAATAGCTTTTTATGTAACTCACAAAACTTTCCTATACAGAGATTACAGAAGAAGAAAAAAATACAGTCTGTATTTGTGTCCATTTAATAAAACAAACCCTTAACTTCCTCCTCACAGCCTCAGGTTTCAAATTCCAAGAAAATCCTCCAAACCATTAAATAAGTGACTTCTATATATCTTTGAGATGAAAAACACATTTATTGCTATGGCTTATTTCCCAAATCCCTTTGATATTCTAATGCATGATCATCAAAACTGAGAATAACATGCTAAACATGATCATTAGGAAGTGAAGTTACTGTTTATTATAATAAGGTCACATTCCATGCTTCAAAACTAAATGGGATCCAAAGTCTCTTTTCAGATATGACTTAAGTGTCGAAAGCAGGGATCTGTAAACCAGCCAAATATGGCCTGCCACCTGCTTTTGTAAATAAAATTTTCTTGGAACATGGCCATACCCAGGTGTTTACATATTGTCTGTGGCTGCTTTTTCCAAGACACAATGACAGAGTTGAGCAGTAACAACGAGACCATGACGTCCACAAAGTATAAAATATTTATTACCCAGCTCTTTAAGAAAAAATTTGCTAACCTCTGGTCTAAAGGGAACAGTTATTTCAGTGGACTGTCTTGAAATTAAAAACACTAATCCTGGTTTAGTCATTTTGCTGAATAACTTACCCAAGTCACTTAACCTTTAGCTTTAATTTTCTTATTTATGATATACTAAAAAATTGCTAATATTTATTAGGAACTTATATACCAGACACTATTCTAAGGGCTTTACTCTTTCGTAAATGAACAATGAATCAGTTTATTTAATTCTGACAAGCACTGTATGAGGGAAGTAAATTATTTTCCCCATCTTACAAATAGGGAAACTGAGGCAGGGGGTTAAATAACTTGCTCAAGTTTAAATAGTAGAAAGGTCAAGACCAGAACTCAGGAAATCTGGCTCCAGAGTTGATATTCTTAATCTCTATGCTATATTGATAATAATTTTAATTTTATAAAAGTTACACAAAAGTAGATCTCAAAAGATTTGTTAGTTACAAACGTTAGGTATATCCAGTAAAATATACCTCTGCACAGTTTAGGATAGGATACCCAATATAAGAATATAAATGGACTTCCATAGACTTTTAAGTCTCTTCTGATTCTGAGAGCTAAACTTGGGGTATTGGTAATATAAAAGCCAATATATTTTTTATTTTTGTCATAAGTAATCGAAGAATTAAGCCAACTGACCAATGTCTCTCTTTTCCTTGGTAAGTAAGGCAACTCCAGGAAGTTCACATCCTTCAGAAATCCTTCAGGATAAAGACTTACCAGAGAGATCCTAAAACTTCCAAATTTGTTCACCACGTTTCCATCTGGGAAAGGTTGAGTGAGCACCACAGAAATTATGGAAAGACTGCTCTGCACAGCCTGGCAAGAAGAGCTCTGTCCAGACACAACCCTCACATGTTCACATCCCCTGGCTGAATCATCCCCACCACTTCCTGAAGTTCTCTGGGATTTCTGGAGGAAATGTGTCACCTAAATGTGACCCAGTGTCTCTTTGTACTGAAAGATAGGTTTATGTGGTTCCAAACAAACTGGGGAAAAATGTACGACTAAATTACTCATCACCAATTCATGCACAGACAGAGACGTTGTCTTAACCTTCTTTTTAATCAGGCTAGTCTTACTGGTTTTCAGTGTCTGCAGAGGAAAGTCCAAATCCTTGACTTTGGCATTTAAGATCCTCCACATCTTATCCCTTGCATTCTTTTCCAAACTTATCTCCTTCTATTCTTGGTCCTTCATGCACCCAGGATGGCTTGCTTGGTTTTTCTTCAGCATATCATATGCACTCTGGCTTCTGAGGGCATACTCACTCTGTGCCCTCTGTAAAGGACCCTATTTTCTCTCCTACTATCAACAACACATTCAGCATACAGGCCCAAATCTGTGCTAAATATTATGGGATATAGTTTGTATTTCCTGCCCACAGGATCCTCACAATCCAGCAGAGGAAGCAGGTAACACAAAAGACTAAACTAAAGGTGTATATGAAAGGTTCAAAGCCCTACAGGATTCTAACTAGCATGTCAGAAAGACTTTACAGAGAGGCCATCACTGAATTGGACCTTAAAGAAGGGGGAACCTGAATGAGTGGTTGAGTTTATAAAATTGTAGGGGTGACTGCACAGGACAAAGGTTTACATCACAGATTTCAGATCCAGATAGACCTGGATCCAAAATCCTGGCTCCTTCTGGCTAGAATAGGGTTTGTAGGAATTAAGATCAAACAGCACAGGTTGGTGCCTAACCATGCTCAAAACCATATTTGTAGCCAGTTCTTAAGTCTTGCCCAAATCATGAAACCTTCTCATATTATGTCCCTATACAGTCTTCCTCTTCTCTCATTGCCAACAGCATTTACTACGGTATTTCCACCAGCCATTCATTCTGGTACTCAATTATGTATTGATTTTCACTGTTAAAATATTCTAAAGGCATGTTGTGCTTTCTCAATAAGACTTTGTTATCAAATAATAGATTGCTCCGAATAGATCCTCTGAATTTTCAAATTTTAGGCTCAGGGTCCCTGACGAGTAGTGCTAGTTTAGCCGAGAAGCAAATTTAAATCACAAGCTTGAGCTGTGTGGCTAGTTACAGGGTGCCCAGCCAACCAACAGACATCTGTATTCCACCATGGCTTTGTTTTCTGCCTATCCAGTAAGTCTTATGAACAGACTAAAACATTTCTTTGTGTGACAGTCAGAAAAAAGCCAACAGCCAGTGCTAATGACGAAAGTGAAGATCAAGTTAAATGGTACAAGAAAGCCATAGCCCTCAGCCAAAAAAATGAACAGACATTAAAGAGTCGAGAAAATTACATATTATCATATATTTGCAAATCTGAGGATGGATGAAGGGCTTGGAATTCATCCCTTGTGCTCTTAAAGGGTTTAGTGTACAGTTTTTGTTCCCACAGTACCAATACTAGCAAAATGAAAAATCTGATAATCTGATGTTCTGACATCCTCAGTGAACCCACTTGCCATGCCAAAATAAAAGTCAAGATAGTCAATTTCCCTCGATGTCCCAAAATTGTAGTATTTGCAATGTCTATTGATACATTACATCAAACAAGCCCACATGTTTTGAAACTCACATGTTGCTTCACAATCATATTTGTAGTGTTTAGTAATGGCTTGCTTTCTTTGCCATTACTGGCATTTTTTTTCCCCACAGAAATATTCTAATTCAAAGATTCTGAGCAGTTTTAGAACTCAAAAGTTATTGTCTCTTGAAAGTTTTGACTGAATTGACTGAAATGATTATAGTCTGCCATAAAGTTTCACATAAAAATAAACACATGCATGGTTGTATGCTGTATGTGACAGTGTGTTGGCGTGAGTGAATGAACATGGTCCAGATTCCTAGGGCATCAATTTTTCTTTGTGGCAAATGCTTTAAAACTTTATTTTATATATAAAAACATTATGGACTGTAGTGCAAACTTTACATACAATGTATTAAAACTTTATATAAAAATATTATGAACTACAGTGCAAAATTTATGTTACACTGTATTAAATATTTATATGAAAAATATTATGAACCATAATGTGACATTTACATAACAATAAGTTTAAACAGTGGATTTCAATTAAGTTTGGGGCAAGAACTTTAGAGCAGATATTCTCATTATTTGCAGACTTCTTGGAGCATCAGGGTAGTTTGGAAGAAATCAGAGATTACTGACTACAGTCAGTCATGTTCTCAGAGAGAAAAATATTCTCTAAATGCTCTGAAATATGTTGTATCCCTATTACAAATGTAGGAGAAATGATTGCACTACCCCTCAGTATTCCGGCAAGCATTCCCCAAAAATGCTGTAAAGTCAAGTACTTCTACCAAATTATTAACTAATGTGTTATTGCAAATATCACCCAAAAAATATGAAGTCAAACCACTCTGATCCCACAAGCATTCTGAAAGGGCATTCTGAACTAATGTGAAATTTGTATAGTGATTGTTTGAATAAAAACAGTGACTTCAGCCCACTGGGATATAACACTTTATCATGCCAGTAGAACTCCATGAACCAACATACCCCAGTGAGGTCATCAAAGGTCTGGAAAGTGGGCTGGCCAATTATGAACTCTATCATTGCTGACCCAGCAAGAACAGTAAGGACTCTTTCCTTTAAATTGTCCAACATGAAACGATGTATTTTCATTGTTAGACTAGAATCATTATCTCTGCATTATGTGTGTTTAAGAAAAAAATGAATTGGTGGGTTCACCAACTTACTGCCTAAGAATTAAGCTATAAAATTATAAGGAATGGCATGTATATAATGGCATGCAAACAATGTAGCATTTTATAATGTAGAAGTGCCCAAGAGCTGTGGCCAAAGCTGGAGGTTTTCTGCTAAGATAGGTCCTACCCAGCTACCTCCTGTTAAAATCCTGTCTGCCAACATAAGCCCCTGGAGTTTTATAGATTTATTTAAATTGGAACAAAATATATTCCTTTAAGAAAACAGCAGTTAAAATACCTAACCATTTGATTTTCAGCTTCCATAAAAGCTGGAAAGACAGAATGACCCATAATTTTTTTAAAATCTAAAGAGAGAATCCACTACGATTTTTAGAAAGGATATAGGATGAAACATCTAATGCTTTACTCTCCATACACCTCAACCAATAATAAAGGGGAAAAACTAAACACAAGGGACAAGATATAAACGTGAAATATTTTAGCATAATAAAAGACAACCTCACTTTTTAAAACCATACCAACCAAGGCTAAAACCTTAGGTTTTCTTATCATTTTCACCCCATCACAAAATTGTTTATGCACATGCTTGCTTTCTCTCTCCCCTTCCCCACTACCCCTTCTTGTTTTTATCATGGGCTAAATTGGAAGATACTTTTTTGGAGAGTAAATTGGCAATTGGCAATGGTTATCAAAAGCCCTAAAAATGTAATAGCCTATGACCCAGTATTCCACTTTAAGCTTAAAATAAATAATTGTATAAATGAGCAAAAACATATGTATACACTTTTCACAACAATTTATTCATAGTAAGAAAAAATGGAAACAATCTAAATGTCTACAATAACCACACTGAGGTAAATCCATTAGACAGAATATTAAGCAGGACAAGGTTGCAGGGGTGGTGACCATGAGCTCATGACATGGAAGGATATTCATGACATATTAATGGATACCTTTTTTGTAAATATACAGACACAGAAGGTTAAAAGTCAGGAAGCATAACCATCTATGATTTTCAACACTTTCTTCTTACACATTGTCACTGACTCCAGAGCAGTCTATTATCAGTCCAGTAACATCTTTAATTAGAGAGGGATGGGGAAGGGGAGGTGAAGCGCGAAGTGTACTCATGTTTTTTCAAAACCTCTCCCACTCCTAGAGTCAGTGGGTCTTCTGTCCTCCTCTGAGATAAGGTATTATATGCCCACATGTTGACAGTAGTTGCCTCTGCATGGTGGAATTTCAGATGAATGTGATCTTATTTTCCTTTTTGCTTATCTGTATTTTATCCCTTTACTATAAACACTATGTATTATTTCTATCAAAGGAAGCAGAGGATGATGACTAACAGTGTAGAATATGGAATAAATCAGCTCTGATTTTAGTATCCCAAGTCCATAACTTTTAGTTACATGATCTCAGTCAAATTACTTAACCTTTCTAAGCTTGAAGTTTTCTTATCCAACAAATGGGCAGAATAGTATCTCATGTACCCTTTTAGTAGAGAAGCTAACAGAACTCCATATTGGATAAAATAAATGATGGCTATATACAGGGTTCTTCAAAAAGCTCGTGGAAAAAATAGAATTAAGAGGTAACACAAATTTTTCCACAAACTGTTTGAAGTACCCTCTTACTATATAAAATACAACTTTATTTATGTGTGTATACTTTTTAAAAAGTAAAGACTAAATCCCAGTCTCATAGGAGAATATATAAATAAAAATATGGGGAAGTTTCATTAGCAATGGTACCTAAACATGCATATTAAGCCACCATGAGCTACCATTTTATATATACCAAAACACACAAAAAGTCCTAACACTCACCAGTGGCAATGTTCTAATAAAATTGCTGGTCATTCATTGTTAGTAGCACTGTATTTAATATGAAACCTTTAGGAATGCATTAATGCACTATGCAATAAGAGCTAGTAATTCCACTCCAATACATCTATCTTAAGGAAATAATTTGCAAAAAAAAAAAAAAATGCACAACATTCTAAATAACAACAAGTAACCAGAAATACCCAATATTAGAGGGATGATAAATCATTTAATTAATTTGGAGAAGTCAAAGCAATGAAATTAATGTCACCAAGGTTATAATGCTGAAAACCATGGAGAAACAAAATAGTTTGACAAACTTCTAAGTGAAAACAACGGGATCCAAAATATCTACATTCTGTTGCTATATAAAATGTACAAACATGTGCACAGAAATAAGTGAGGTGACAGAACAGAAGCGACCACTCTAAATAGAGTTTTATACTAAAAGACTTTGCTTCACTTGAGTTTTTGCCAATTTCTGTCTACAATGGTACTTCTGGAAAAAAAAAAAACTACCCCTGCTGTGTGATAATATATCTTCCATATTTTGCAAACAGCAGGTGGAATCAGCTGTTCTTGAATAAAATCACAGAGCCAGTCTTGGCTGTATAAGAAAGCATTCAAGTGAGGGACAAAGAAACATATTTCTTTGACTAAGTTACTATCATGCACCAAGCCTGGCATTTGACACACAAAAAAACTTCATGAATTCTAATCTGCTGGGTTTGGGGGGCAGGGGAGAAATCCAATGGTCTTATGTTTTAATTATTAATAACTTGAAAGTTCTCACTTAAAATGTTTATTTATTACCTACCACTGGGCTACATGCCGTAGGGGGTAAAAAATTAATAATAAGGCACAGTCTCTTTCTGGGAAAAAAATTAATGTTCCCTTAGGAGAGAAGAGAGGTATATTAATGATCTACAATGTAATCTAACATAACGATAGGTGTCACACGAGATAGATGAAATGCTAGGAAAAACCAGATAGGAAAAATAACTTGTAGTTAACGGTAGTTATATAGGGGCTGTTTAAGAAGAAATAACGGATAAGATGAAAGTCTGAACAATGTGTACAATTTCAACAGGCCAGAGGAAGGGCTGGAATAAGCAAGAAGAGAATTCCAAATGGAGAAAATGGAAGCACAGGACCAAAGTGTGCAGAGTGTTCAGGGAATGACAGTAGTTCCAGCTGGCTGGAGAGTAGATACATGGCGGGCAGCGAGAGAGAAGGCTGGAAATATTCAACAGGGCTAGACCCTGAAGACACTCGACGAGAAGTGGTGAGAAGGCTGGACTAGCTTTGATAAGTAATGAGAGCCTTTGAGGTTTTCTGAGCAGTGGGTGGAGTGGTTAGAGTTGGGTTTTCCATAAAGTAATCTGGATCCTGAGACAGTGGGGAGAGACAAAGAGACCACCTATGTCCTAATTCAGAAGCCAAAAGCCTTCAAAGGAATATATGGATACCAGCTATATCTTGGAAGGAGAAAACATTACTGGTGACTGAAATTATGTAAGAGGTGAAAGAGAACAAGGATGGTTCCAAAGCTTTCAACCTAAATGTCTGGGGAGCAAGATGGTGCCATTAACAGCAACGCAAGTTAGTTAGAGGGGGGGGAGCTGGGAGAGGTGACAGAATAAAGCCCATTTCAATCTGTTGTGCTGGATACACCAGCAGAACACACACAGCCGGCCATCAGAACCAACAGGAGAAGTGTACAGACTAGTGAGAAATCTTGGAAACATAAAATATTTAGGGTGCAGCAAGTTGAGCCTGTAAAAACAGATGGTGAAGTAGTGTTCAGAGAGGAAAATTCAGATTAGTATGGTCCAAAGAATGAGAGCTTCAGGGAAAAAGTGAAGACAAAAGAGAGATTATAGGGAATGATAAGGGAATGAGAATGAGAGAAGTCAAGGCAATGAATGTAGGGAATGAGAGAAGTCAAGGCAATGAATGTAGACTCGCCTGTTTAATAAATCCAACGTGGAAGAACGAAGAAAAGATGGAATATTGGGAACACAGGCACGTGCACTGAAGAAAGAGTCACTGGTTATTGGTTTAGGAAAGGGGATGTCCTGAATGTTTTTATGCAGGTAAAAGGTGGTGGAGATAAAACAACTGCACACCTGAGACAGGAATGAAAACAAGTGACCCTGGAGACAAAGAAACGGTGACAAATAAAAGTAGAGAAATATACTAAGACAGAAAAAAGTAAGTGAAGCTTTAAGATGACTAGCTGCCAGATCTGTTTTGTCAGCCTACACAGGGTTCCCCAAAATGTGATTTAAACATGTAGAGATTTTGCCCAGAAAACCAGGTATTTGATTTTTCTAGAGGAAACAGAAAATGGGGCAATACTGGCCCAAAGCTCCACAGAACAATAATCACAGCCGCCTCCCCCCTCCGACACACACACAGGTGGCCAGCACTCTGCAGTTTACAACAATCGCTCCCACTGCCTCATTCATTTTAGCAATTTTTGATGGCCCCAGTTGGCATTTGAATTTGTGACCCGACAAAGATATTCTCAGTAAAAGAATGAGAATATGTTATCCTTAGAGAGTAAGTGCGGAGTATAGACTGGGACTTGAAAACTGAAAAAAAAATACCGTAAGAGCCATTGAAACACATAGGTTAGAAAGTCAACAGGAGATGAAAAATTGAAAGACTGCTGTCCATTCGTCTACTGGGAAGGCAGTAAGTCGTCATTTTGCCTAGCAGTGCCCTACAGCCCGGAAGCTGAAGTCACAGAGCGGTTGTGGCATAAGACAGACAGACAAAGGGTTCTGGGGTGCTAGTGGGGACCTCAGTGAGGAGACTGGCCAGCACCTGGCCTTGATGGGGAGTCCACAGGGGCTGGTGGCCTGGGAAAATGAAGAGGAGACATTGTGAGAGCAAAGAGTAGATAAGGCATGAGGAAGAAGGTGGGAAAGACCTGCAAGGCGAGATAAGATTTTCCCTGGAATTTTTCTGGCAGCAACTTGCAAATATTTCCTGTATAAAACTATTAGATGACAGACGCATATCAAAGGCTAAGTAAGTGAAGATGAACTGGAGACTCTTGGAGGAAAGTGAAAGCAAGCATAATTAGCACAAAAGGGAAAAGTTAGTCATGCAAAAATTTACCTGTAGTGTACCTTCATCTCCCTGCTCTTCACCTTCTAGAAATCACCTAGAATGGATTGTCTTTAAAAAAAGCAAACAAACAAAAAAGTGAAAACAAGACCAGATTGGGTAAATCACAATGAAATAAGTTCAGAGAACTGTGTTTTTGTGAAATGAGCCATGTGAATGTTCAGAAGACTATTTTTTAAGTACAACTTGATGTCCTTTCAAATATCCTTGAATGAGATTCTGTAGATAAAAGTACAGTCATGCTTTCTTCTTCTATGCAGAGGACTGCAGATATTCTATCTCAAGGTTTGAAGAAGAAAGGAGATCAGAAGTTCAAAGTCTAGCAAGTTCTCAACGTCTCATGCATGAAATGCACGTGAAAAGGGAAGGAATCCAGAATTTATGATTGGCTTGCCCAGTGCCTGAACCTCTGGGGTCTGCATACTCCTTAAGTCCCTTTATGTTTTAAACACACACACACACACACACACACACACACACACACACACACACACACACAAGATATATTAAATGCAGAGAATCACTCTATAAAGTAACAACCCAACTGACAGCCTGGCAGCTCTGGGGAGGGCCAGTCACTGGTGGCAGTGCCACGAGGGAGCCATGAGGGAGGACTTGAGGACCTATCTTCAGTGTGCGAGTTGTTTATTTCTACAATGAGAATATATGCATAATTTTTCTTAAATTAAACTTTTAAAAAAGTAAGCGAAAGCAACTTTCTATTAATCAAAGAAATGTGAATTAAAATGAGATCCTCTGTTTCAAGCACCAACAAGAGTAGTAATACACAATATTTGTTAAGGTTTGGGAAAACAGGAAGTCTAACCCTTTGTCCTTGTTTCTTTCTTCTCTGAAGAGATAATGCATGCCCAGAGCATGAAACTTAAAAGGTACAAAGGACCTGTTCTAAAACTTAAGTCTTATTCACTTCCCTAATTTTCCAGACACCCAGTTCCTCACCTTGGAATCCACTACTATTAAGAGTTTTCTCGGCTCTCCTTCCAACAGTCCATTAAATCATGGGTGGAAGTTTAAACTCATATACTTTACTAAAGGGCAGTTTAGAAGCATCTAACATTTTAAGTACACGTGCCTTGTTACCTGTAACACCAATTGTGAGACTCTACAAAAATGATCTGTGTACCTAGATGCTTATTAGGGAGATAATGGATAATTGGAAACTACCTAAATGTAAATAAATATAGTATATTTATTTAGAACACCACGTAGTCATTATAAAACGTAGGAGAGCAATATAGACAGATACGAAAAGATGTTTCCTGACACAGTAGGGCAGGAAAAGCAGGAAGCTGTTAAACTAAGTAACAGTATGACAGCATTTTTATAAACCAACAGAAGTTTCTGAATATGCATGTTTGTATGAACATTGTATGTCTGGGAGGATATTCAAACAATTTTAAATCTGTGTTCATTTCAAAGATTAGAAATGGGAAAGGAATGGGGTAAACAGAAGGAGAAGATTTCAATTTTTTTATATTATAATTTTATTTCAATGTTACAAGGAGCACATATTACTTTGGTAACTTCAGAGTTTTAAGAATTAAGTTAAAAAGACAAAGTTAACAAATCAATATTATATAGATGAAAATAGCCATCTGTGAAGATATTTTACATGCATGTTATTTTAAAAACTAAGATATGGTAGGTAGAACATTGAAGTGTGCAGACTTAACATTCAAGAGCTGTCCCAAAGGCCCCGGCATGAAGTAAAGCACAATTACACAGGCAGTGAGAACGGCCCATTTATCCACAAAACTCAAGTTTCTTTCTCTTTTTGCAGACCCACACTCAAAAACTCTCAGGAAGTGACTGAAAGTATTAGGGGTGGACAAAGAAAAACAATGGACATGAAAAGAAAGATGTAAGAAAATAAAAGTATTCCTGAGTCTAGGAATTTCAGATCCTCAGGAATTTTCCTAAGGTCCACTTTCCAAATTTCAGCCAGAAGCCTGAACTTCCTTCCTGAAAAGGTGAACATCAACTCTACAAGATAAGCTGTAATCCAAGAACATATGGTACATAGGTCATGAGGAAATGCTGAGATGAAAAAGTTGCAGAAAAGGGAAAATTAGACAATGAAACTGTGTTAGTGTCCCTCTATCTCCAGTGCTGATCAAGAGGAAGCATGCATTCACTGATTCCATGGATGTTTCCCAGTCTTTTTGGAAGATAAACCCCTAGAAAGGAGAATGTTCGATGAGGCAGTGTTGATTCGGAACCACTATGGCTGAAGATTGGCAGATGTCTTTTATAGCAGCTATGCTTAAACACCCTTCCAGTATTGATCTTATTTTCAAACTCACTGTATTAGTTTCCTACTGCTGCCACAACAAATTACCATTTAGCAGCTTAACATAACACCCATTGATTATCTCACAATTCACATAGATCAGAAGTCCAGGCATAGCGTGGCTCATCAGTTCTCGGCTCCAGGTTTCACAAAGCAGAAATCATGAGGTCAGCAGGGCTGCATTCCCTTCTGGAGGCTCTGGGGATGAACCCACCACCAAGCTCATTCAGGATGTTGGCAGAATTAATTCCATGTGGCTCTAGTATCGGAGTCCCCATTTCCTTGCTGGGTGTGGGCTGGGGATTGATCTCGACTTCTAGAGAACATCTGCATTCCCTTGCTTGTGGCCCCCTTCACAGTCAACAGAGGAGATTAGAATCCCACTCACTCTTCGAGTCTCACCCCTTCCACCTTCTCTTTCCCCCACCTCCTCCTCTGCCGCATCTCGGAGTCTTCTACTTTTAAAAGCTTATGTAATTATTTTCATAGGGCCCACTTGGATAATCCAGAACACTACTTCTATTTTAAAGTCAGCTAATTAGTAACCTTAATTCCATCTGCAAAATTCCTCCACAGCAGTACCTAGATTTACGTTTGATTGAACAACCAGAAGACAGGAAATCTGAGGGGGGGAACGTCTTGAGAATTATGCTCACCAAATCCATTTGTATTCTGAGGTGAAAAAAATAGGGACCAAGTATTCCAATCTACCTGGCAGTTATTTTTCAAAGTACAATCATGAACTGGCACTGCTTTTATATGAGTTATTTCAATTAAACCTGCAAATAACTGTGCTAAGTAAATATTATCATAATCTCTTTATAATCAATAAAACTGTAGCTGAGAAGTTAAGTAACTAGCCCAAGAACACAAGAGCTGGAAGTGAGAGAATCAGAATCAGAATTAAATCCAGTTTTAGCAGTCTAAAAAGTATATTTCCTTTAATATTTCTAAAAACATGGCATAATTATGACTAAAGAAGAGTGGCCTATTAGTGATGGATATAAGGAATATTGATGTTTAAATGGACAGGTGGAAACACAACAGGATTAGCAACTAACTGGGTCTGTAAATTAAAGATGAAGGAAAAAACAAAATCAAAGCCAATTAACATTTGAAGGACAAATAGGTTAACAAATCATGTAAGTCCAATGAAATCTCAATAATTTTTACCAAAGGGGAGATGGCAAAGACAATTTACATTATCAAAAGTCTTAATAATTTTAAAGCACTGTGTTATAACCCCAAGGTCAAGGGTTCAGATCCCCGTACTGGCTAGCCACCAAAAACAACAACAACAAAAGTCTTAATAATTTTAAAATTTAGAAAATAGCCATACTGGTCCTGATATAATTAATGCTAAGCAGACTATTATACCATGTATAATATTATACATGCATGTGTGCACAGACACATATATGTGTGTACATTTTCACACACAAACATTTTCAGTTATTTCTTTTATAGTTTAGTGGGGTTTTTTGGTTTTGGGGGGTTTTTTGGTGGCTAGACAGTATGGGATCTGAACCCTTGACCTTGGTGTTATAATACCATGCTCTAACCAACACAGCTAACCGGACAGTCCCTTCAGTTATTTCTTTTATTCAACAAATATTTATGGAGCATCCCCTATGTGCCAGGCACTCATCTTGTTTATTGCAATATCCCTAGCAACTAAACAAATTCCCTGCCTAGAAACAGCAAATAAATAAATAAGCAAGTGAAACATAGGAGATAGTGAGAACACCATGGAGAGGATAAAGCAGAGTAAGGGAAAAGGGAGCTAGAGAGAAAGGTGGTTATTTTACGTAAGCTAGTCGGGGAAGGTTGTGAAGGGAATGAGGAAGCTGTGCAGCTTTCTGGGGAAAGCATTCCAAGCAAAGGGACCAGCAAGTGCAAACGCCCTGGGGCAGAGGTGTGCGTGAAGAACTACAGGGGAGAACTACAGGAACAGAAAGTAGGTAGCCGTGGCTGAAGCAAAACAAGCAAGGTGGGGAGGAGCAGGAGGAGAGGTCAGAGAAGTTGTGGGTGACAGATGATGCAGGAATTTTATGTCACTTTAAAGACTTTGCGATTTCCTTTTGAGGGAGATGAGAAGTCACCAGAGGGTTATGAGTACAGAAAAATGGCATATTTTATGCATAAACATAAATTAAAAAATGAAAGTTCAAAACAGCTCTGCAGACCCACTCAGAACCCCAGAGTTGTTATAAAGATTATTTTACACTAAAGACATTTGGGATTCAATAGATGAAAAAAGCCACTTTCTTGGAACTTCCCTTATCTGACTAAAAGCAGAAATTTCTGGCAAATGATGCTGCCATCATTTCCTTCTGTAGGTGGTTTTTACTACCAGAAAAGAGACCAACAATAAACCTACCGTAAATGCCCTCCCAGTCAGTTTTATAACCAAGACAAACCAAAAGAGCACTCACAGCTGCATGAACAAACATGATCACAAACGTTCTTATCTCTAGAAATCCCTTTCTTTCCTAAAGAAACCCAGTTGTTTTTCCCAGAGGCTTTTTCTTTCCCCTCCCTATTCCTTACTAAATGAGGTACATAAGCCTCTAACTTTTTATATTTATATTTATATTTATTTATGCATTTAGCAAGCTACCTGCATACAAATAAACTTCTTTCTGCTGTTACTCTGTCTTTTGTCAGTTTAATTCGCAGGTCCCCGAAAACTGAACATAAGAGGGTAGACAAAAAGTTTCCCCCCCATACGCAAAATATAGCAATAATCACCTCTTCACGATGAGATGATTATATATAAATAATATAAATATTTGTTTCCAAATACTTTTTTTTCCAGTTTTACTTAGGATATCAAGCATATCCCAAAGGGTCAGGGATAGGATATCCAGTTCGTTTTTGAGCACAGAGAAGTAAAGCTAGCAGTAGCTCCAGTGGAGCACAATAGTTAGGTTCACAAGGATGAACCTCTGGATCAGGAGGGCTGGATTTAGATCCTGACTGTGCCCTATCAAACTGCCCAATCCCTCTCAACCTTAATTTACTCATCTAAAATAGAGGTAATAATACCCACCTCATCTAGCTGATGAGAGTAAAGCATTCACACAGTACTGAATCAAAGGAAGAGCCCCAAAAGTGTTATCGTTTAGCTTTATTTTAAATGGTGTTATCTATTAGTTTTACCTCCGAGCACAGATCCAAACAGACCTGCTTTAAGGAACAGTCAAAATGTGCTAGTAATCTGTAACATGTATTGGATGCAAATCCTATGTTCACCTGGGCTTTTCCCTTTCTGGTAGCTCTGGCAAGTCTCTCTCAAAGATAATACCAATCCCACCTAATTGAATCAACAAAATCCAAACTGATGGAATTCATGAGGTTTTGCTGCAAAGGACACCAAATCCAAAGCACCAAAACAAATAAACTTATTTTGCATTTAATTCATTCCTCAAGTTTTGTGAACTCATCTTTCCTCAGGCAAATTCATGATCCTTTTTCCTCTCAAGTTTTTCAGTTAGGATCTAACCCAGCCAATAATTTGAATTTAAAATGCAGAATTATTGACTCAATTATTTTTGAGAATAAAGAGAAAAACCTTGGCATATCAAAGATAAAAAAGCAATAATATATTGTACACAAGGACTAACTTCGGGGTGTCAATTTTTAAAACACTTTAATATGT
The DNA here is from genome assembly GCF_000696425.1 of Galeopterus variegatus. Taxonomy (NCBI): domain Eukaryota; kingdom Metazoa; phylum Chordata; class Mammalia; order Dermoptera; family Cynocephalidae; genus Galeopterus; species Galeopterus variegatus. The sequence goes on from NW_007726607.1 coordinate 220,443, forward strand.
GAAGTTTTCCATGTGTAATATTTACCCGTCACCACAAATTCTCATCACAGAAGATAAACTTTACACAGACTGTATTTTATCATTAAGGAAAGCCTCAGCCATTTGAATTCGATATTCTAGTTGCAATGACAATTATAGCGTTTTGTTTTCTAAGGGGGAGAAATAAACTTCACCATCTCCTAGCCTACGTATCCTCTTTAGAGAATGTCAACTTAGCCCAATCACATTTATTTTTCATGTAGGGAAATAGCAGGGTTTGTTCCACATTGGTGCTGTTTATGTGCATAGAAATTTCACCATTTAATTTTCATGTCTGGAAGGAGAGGAGCTTATAATTATGCCATGAGGTATAACTATAATTAGGTTTTCAAATACCATAGGTATTCCCTATGATCCAATTGTAAAATAACAGAAAGTTCTGGTACTGTGTTGTTGGGTTGGCTTTTTTTCCCCTTGAACCATTGCATTCCTCAAACTTAGGAAGCTTGTGAAAATCTTAATAGTTAAAAAGTTTTCTTTTGTTTTTTTTTTCAATCAAGAAACTAAGCTAATACAATTGTTATTAGTATTTAGTACTGATGAGAATTTCATACACACTTGTTTGTACTTTAAAATCACAGGTATGGCAATGAATTATATCTGGAAAAATAGGTTAATGGCAAGTTTAGATTAAGTATAACCTTATTACCTCCAGTGATGCTGATAAGACTGCAATAACACAACTTCCGAATTGGGGATGTACAGTGCACCTCACACATACTCCTTTATGCGTCTATTTTGCAGAAGATTAAACATATATACAATTTATAATTTAGTCAAATCTAAGCAGCATGTTTGCAGTGGGAAGAGGAGGGAGCATACTTAGAAGAAGTTCTACTTCTTCCTAAGTAGAACCCACCCCACAATGAGCAAGACATTTCTTGATCGTGTGTGTGTAATATCCAATATAATATATATTATCATATATAATTACTTATAGTTTCACTTTTCTTCCCATCGTAAGAAGCAGGGAGATAAAATAGAAATAAGCACTTTCGATTCTTCGTTATATGATCTAACTACTGGAAGTAGCCCTATTCATTTAAAATCATAGCTATAGGTTCCAAGCAACAAATAATCTTAGAAAAACCCAGAAAGTCTTTAGGGGAAAAAAAAAGATATGAGAAATAGAATATGTGAGCATACCAATAAATCATTTGTAAACTATAAAATGCCTAATAATTTTATTCCAAAGTATTTCCAGAGCCCACTTCCACTCAAACATACCCCCTTGCGTTACCAAAATCCTATGAACCATGTACACTTTATACATTCAAAATACCCAAGGTCACATGGAGTGTGGTAGGGCTGTGTTGAAGAAAAGAACTGACTTGAAGAAATAGAAATAGAGATTCAAATAAAATGGAATCCCTTAAATGAATGAGCAATTCTCAGCTCCCAGGATCCTTAGGAAACAAAATTAGAGAATTTATTTAGATCTCTCTAAGGGAGGGAGAATCTTCCTGAGTACATGGAAATACAGTATAAGAAGGCAGTTCACATGCCAATAATTCCAGGTTTGTCCCCAGTAAATCTGCATCACTCTTTTCTCATATAAAATCCATAGGGAGGCATTCAGCATTTAAATAGACAAAATGGAATATGTCTACAGTGTTGGTAACTTTTCATGATCTGACATAAAGGTAAAAATAACATGAATATAGAAGTTGATATTCAAAAGACAGTTCTTTTAAGTAGTAAATGTACCCAAGTAAACATCTATATTAAGTAGAATTCTACAGACCTTTTGTGGTCCTGGGAAACACCTCATTTTTAATTTTTCAAATTACTTCCTTTCCTTGCATATTGTTACCATGATGTTACTCCAAAAAAACTTTAATTTGATACAAAAAAAGGTCAGTGGGAAGAGAGAACGTTTTGTCTTCCATTAATTTAAAAATAAATCAAGCTATAAAGAGATTTCTAAAGCAGACTCCTTCTTTTTTCCTAAAATACATATGAAGCCAGTCATATAGGATTTTCAAATAAGAGGAGTCGACACAATTTCAGGTTTTGCAAATTAAGCAAACAAAATCCAAACCACGTAACATATCAGTAAGTCCTATTTAAAGACTTTAGAACTTTGGGGGGAAGGGGAGAGTTGAGGGAGTCTTTATTGAGATTTTAAGATTCTTAATCTTTCTTCCCTTCCCTCCAAACATATATGCCTGAGCAAATGCAAAATAATCACTCCTCTTAGAAGTACAGGCCTACATATATTAATTTATTAGCCCCCATCACTTCCAAGAAGTAACCCATTTGAAATTTGAAACAGAAAGGTTAGATGATTAGTTAGAAATTCTGAGTCATTCTTCTAACTTATTCTTGCCTGATCAATGCTCGGATGTTAGGTAAAGCTGTGTTTGCCTAAAAGTAGCTTGCAAAAGGAAAACTCTTCTAAAACAAGACAAATCCAGATTGCTAGCAGCAAAACACAAAGGAAATTTCCTGTTCCCCAGTCAATGACAACAATCCTAACGTGGACGAAGCAACAGTAAATATGAGACTCCATTTTTAATTCCTAATTCTCGTAAACCTGACTTCATATCGAATCTCTCCAAAAAATCTGTATAACTGGTAATGCAAGCTCAGCCCACAACAGCTAGTCTTTTATCAATTTTCTGGGTACTACCATGATAGCTCCTGTTTGGTGATACCTCAAAACTGGTTTTCCACTCTGTGATAACAAATGTTAACACTGGCAAAGAATAGAAACCTTTTTAAAGATTCAAGTCACACAATATTTCTTTCTTTCAATATTCATTTCCTACAGAAACGAATGTTTAATACCTTTTGTTAAGCCCAGGTAGCTAGCTATGGGAAATACTATTAGTCATCTATATGGCAGAAATCTTATAGTTAGGCATGTGGGAAATCAGAAATCACACTGGAGCTTTGATTTCTCCTGCAGATCTTGAAACCAGCATACCAACCACAACAAGATTACTCAAAACTAACATGTTATTACGCCAAGAAAATGAAGCCGTAGATGTATTCAGGAAACAGCTTTATTCACTGAGCTAATTGTTAATTCCAAAATATTCTGTATTCATTACTCATAATTCAACTTACACTTCACAATTTAAGTTCTAAACCCTGGACCTAAGTTTAACATTGACAAATAAGTAATTGCTCTTTTTTTTAATGCACAGTCCCTTTCAACCATAGGCTATGATTTAAGCTATAATTTTATGTAAAATGGTGCCCAAACTGCTTACAAGAATAATAAACATACTTGCCTACAGGATCAGGAAAATTAACATAAAATGGGGGCTTTTTTCCCCCCTGAAAATAATATTTCTTAAAAGGATTTGAGTCAATGAAAATGCAAGCTTGCTGAAAGATAAAAGAATTTAATTCTGGATCATCTGTCTCTGTAGTGCTGTATCATAGCCAAGTGATTGTTACTCCTTAGAGAAAGGGGGAAGAATTGGGTCAAAATATCTTGCCTTCAATGCTGATTTATGATTTCCTCCAAAGAAAAGCACAATTTTTGCCAACAAGAGGAAAACAAGGCTTAGTTTTCATACCAGGAAAAAATGGTAGCAACCTTTTTTACATATAATAATTGCTGTTATTTAGCACACTCAAGTAAAACACCAAACCAAATAAAGGAATAAGGAATCTATATTCCTGGCAGGATCTGCAGGAAATAAAAAACAAACAAAAAAAGCCACATTAAGAGAAATTTCCAGAGCTCTCTCAGCTCTCATCAGAAACAAGCAGTTACTGTATTTTCTCTGACCTGTGCCACAGGAAAGAGAGCTTTCTTTCACTATTCTATCTCTCTGAACAAAATAATTTTTGAAAAGATCCGGGGGTGCTGGCTCTTTTACAATATCATAGAGCCCCTATTGTTGACGGGGACCTGAGCCAACATTAGGCTCAAAGCCAGAATTTTCTGAGGCATCTTAATAAATCCTGCCACTCTCAATGGGCTCCGCAACTTCAGTTACCGGAAGGGCCTTCCTTCCCCGAGTCAGGCTGCCCAGCCCCAACTCAGCCTCTGTCACCCATTAGAGACTGTCCTCAGGGATCAAAAAATGCAAGTATATTCCTCCTTCTGCTTGGCAACCAGACAGAAGATTTATAATAGCAGCCCTGTCTTCCTTAACTTCCTAGGACATCACAGCCCCAGTTCTTCAACCCACTTCTAACAGGACACAATTCCAGACCTCTGGTCAGCACTGTCTCCACACCCCAACACTGGAAACCCTCCAATTTGGCAACATTCTTCTTAAAATGGAGTGTATGAAGTCAAGTGCTAGACTCCAGATGCAGAATCCCCAACATGGAGTACAAAGGGACCATTATCTCTAGAAACTAGACACTAACTTGCATTAAATCTGCTCAACATGGTTAGGTTAACTATCCATTAGCAGCAACATCACTATTTTGACTTGTGCTGAACTACAAACCTCATGAAGTTTGTAATCAAACCAAGTCATCTCTGTTTTCAGCTCATTTTTTAAAATGTAAATCCCCAACATGACATATGACTATGTTAATTAAAGTATGATCAGCTTCAATTTTACCACGTCACTTTGTATAGACTATTTTCTAAATTTTGACTGTAAAAATTCTGAATTTGAATTTTGGCTGTCTCTCCCAGCCTGGTTTCAACTGCAACTCCTAGTCACTAATAAAAATGCTGAATAGGAACCCTGTGGTGAGCACTCCTAAATTCCAAACCATCTCCTCCTGATGTACATCTTTTTACCAAAGAAAACACAGATTTTTCAGAAAGCAATTGCTTTAGATGGAGTGAACAGTTTCACTAGGCTGAGAAATGTGGCACGCGGCAACATTTAAGAAAGGAATAATCGGTTAAAAGCAGTTCTTGGAATGAGTGTGACTTCTCTCTTCCCCAGGCCTAATGTCTCCGCTACAGTTTTCTTGATCACACCGGGCTGTGCATTATGTCCTGGACTTCACAGGAAACTTAACAGGACTGCCAGCTAAAGTCTATGAGCTGCCAGCTTTAAGCCATTTACCATAATATATATCTAAGCACTCAGTGTTAACCACATGAGTGTGTTTTTTTTTCAGTTGTGTGCTAGCTTTAGTTTTTTGTTTTTTTTTTAAATTTTTCTTAATGTTTTGTTTTGTTTTTACTGGTTATGAATATTCATGGGGTACAAAGCAAATTGCGAAGCAGCTCTTGATATCAAATTAAATTTTGTCAAGACACTGGCATTCCCATAACATGCCATTTTCTGCCCTGCTCAGTTCTGTGAAATAGCAGATAATAACCCAAGGCAGTTAGCAAGAGTTGTTTACAAACTGCCTCTTTAATCAGTTCTTTAAATAACACATAAAATTTAGAAAGAATTTTAGTTATCATATTAGTCCATCTCTGTTGCTTATAACAGAATACCTGAAACTGGGTAATTTATAAGGAAATAAAATTTATTTCTTACAGTTTGAGAGGCTGAGAAGTCCGAAGTCCAGGTAACGTATCTATCTGGTGAGGGCCTTGTTGGTGGGTGGTGACTCTTCACAGAAACATGGTGTCACATGTCGATTGGCTTGAGCAAGAGAGAACTAACCTGCTCACTTGCTCTCCTTATAAAGCTATCAGAACCACGCCCAATACCACCCATTAAACCATCCACTTATTACTCTATGAATGGATCAAACCATTCACTATGGTACAGCTCTCACAATCAAATCACCTTTCAATTACCATAATAGGATTTCCACCCTCAACAGTTACAGTGGGGATTAATACATGAAACTTTGGGGGACACAATTCAATCCATAGCAGTTATTCTACTTGGAAGACCTAGAGGAGGGAAGAAAAATATGAAGACTCAAGGAACCATTTGATGACTGGCCACAGCCAGCTCCATCTCCATCTGCCTGTTCTAACAGAGGACCACCTGAAAATGTTCTAAGAGATATGGAGAATTACTAAGAGGATCATATCAAGGTGATCAATGTGAATTATGTAAATGGCGCCCCCTGCAGTTGTGCATGCTGAGTCCCTGAACAAAGGCCCAAAGCAATCAATGAGCTTTCTTAGCAGCCTTCTCCTTATCATGGGGAATAAACTTTACAGACAAGAATTGCTTTCTATTCAACTCATAGGTCACCAATTCATAGGAAATCAATTACCCCTAGAGGATTAGCCTTAACATAACTTCAAGGCTGCTGTAGAACTCATCAGGCACCAGGAACTTTTCCAACACATGTCATTCAGCATGTGTCTCCATCCACAGACAAAGCTTCACTGGGCACTTGGCTTTGCAGGGTAACTCATGAAGTCAGTTCATACATGGTACACAGGTCACCCAGCAGGGCAGCCAGCAGCCTTCAGCCTCTGGACAGTGGGGTAGCCAGAAAGGGCTGAAGAACCAACACACAGGGTACGAAACAACATTCACACAGAGCACTGGTGAGCACCAACCCAGCCAGAACTAGTGATGGCAAAGGCAGCACCATTGAGGGAACACGAGAGTGACAGACTTGTAGCTTCACTCTTCATACCATTGTAAGCCTGAGTTCATGTTTATTTTCAGTCACCCGCTGACCCCCGACCTGGGCAGTGACCAAGGTTAGCCAACAACAAGTTAAGTTCAGGTTTATCAGATGAGTTAAGTGGCAAAGATTCTTTGCTTGGCCAAACTTTAGTCAGGCTCCCAAACCTTCTCCTAGGCCCATCTGTGCATGTCCTTGTAAAACTCCAGTTTTAGTGAAGAACCCTACTAAGTCAGTTTAGCAAGAACCCCTCACCTTCAGAGGTTCCTCATCCCCACCAGCCCCCAGGTGTGGTCTGATCACCCTGGCCTGTCTCAGAAAGAATCCCCTTAGGTTGGTTTAGCCAGAATCCCCCTTACCCCTAATTCTCCTCTTAATAATCTTCCACTCACTGACATCCCCCCCACCCCCACTCCTTGGCTATAAATTCCCACTTGCCCATGCTGTATTCAGAGTTAAGTCCAATCTCTCTCCTTCACTGCAACATCCCATTGCTGCGGTCCCTACACCTATCAAAATGGTCCTGAATAGTCTTCCTTACTGTGTTTTAAACAAGCATCATTGAATAATTTTTTCTTTAACGTAAGTTCAGAGTTACCAAATGAGCTGTGTTCCGAGTTACCAAACAGCCTTTGGCCAGAGGAAAGGAGAAGAATCTTTTTCCCCCAAGAAACCTGGATTTGGAATCACAACTAGGATTCCACCTCAGGTACAGTGGGCTGAATATGAGTACATTTTTCCTCTTCTGTACCCAGCCCTGTCTGTCCCTTAGTCCTATCCTCAATGATCCATTGCTGCTGGGCCTCTGTCAAAGTAATCCAAGAGTTGTTCTGTGCTCCGGGCATCCCTCCAATAAACCTGCACAGTGTCAGCCTTCCTGACCGCAGTTGAGGACAGCTCAGCTAGACGGTGGCTCTGGGCTGACCGTCAGGGATTACTGCAGCAAAACGGCATCCTGACCCCAAACCTATCACAGCTCAATCCTCTTCATTAACAATAAGTCTCTCTACTCAAAAGATGTGGAGGAGAAATGTCTGAATTCAATCTGTAGACTTTAAAATACAGCATCCATTTCAACTCATTGACAACAGATCTCAAAGGCTGACAAATTCAATATCTGGAGTTAGGCAGGCACCCTGGTGAATCAGTCACAACAAAAGCTACATTAGAATTGATAGAAACGCTTGAGTTGAAAGAATTTTAAAGGCTAAGAAGTACTTTGGGAATATCTAATCCACCCCCCTCATTTTAAAGATGAGGAATTGGGGATCAGAGGTTCCTGAGGAGGCAACCCATATACAGAATGCAATTTGCTACTTAGCAATTATTCTGTGTCCTACAAGCTCTTTCAGTGTCTTCCAATATATGTCTACTTAAGCACTTGAGTCTTGAAATTTATTTTTAATGACAGAAATTCTATCCATTTTAAAATATTCTGCATTATTTCAAGATGACAGCTTGATGCACAACCTTCATGTCCTTTAGCAACACAACAACTTGAAATAAAGGTCATTAATTCCACTAAAGGAATTAGAAAAATGTGAAAAGCCAAGTGATTGAGTTGTTACAGAGACAGACCAGCCAGCGTGGGAGCACTGGGCACAGACAGTGCTCTCAGGACCTGAGAGGAGAAAAAGTAGAACGACTACCAGGCCGTTCATCTACAGGTGACTTAAATTACACAACAGCATCAAATGACAAATTTTCTTCTATATTTTGGATTTCCAAGACCTCTCTGCAGCTATCCTCCTGGTTCCCAAACAATGTCTAATTTACAAGGATCCTTTTAAACTACCTCAGTTGGTCTTGGGAAATGGAAAGGATGGAAATTATAAATAAAGGCAGTTCCTTCTAGTGAATGCCAGGTTTAGAGACATGGTACTAGCAGAGGTCAGTAACACAGGGCAACCACGATTATTTATAGCAGTGTAGTTGCTAGGGATGGAGAGATGGACATTCCCATCTCAGTTTAGGTGACACCCCCTTTGGGAATCCTTCCTGACACCCACAAGGCTGGGTTAGGTGTTCCAGCAGAACACCCAGCACCTTTCTATCGGATCACACTCTTCTGGAACCAAAACCAGTTCTGTCACGATTATAAGTAAACTTGAACTCTTAATGACCAAGTTACAGAATTTACTTTTAGTACTAGCTATGTGACCTTGGAAAAATTCCCGAGATCACACATATGTGTGTCTGTTTTCTCATCTGAAAATGGGAATAAGAATACCTATTTCAGTTTCCTTATTTGTAAAAAAAGAGAATACTAGTGCCCACTTCAGGAAGTGGTTGTAAAGATTAAAAATGCTCTTATGGGGCCGGCCCGGTGGCGCACTGGATAGTGCGCCGCTTGGGAAGCGCGGCGGCGCTCCCGCCCGAGGGTTCGGATCCCACATACAGACCGGTTCCCGCTCACTGGCTGAGCGAGGCGCGGGAGCAACGCCGAGGGTTGCGATCCCGTTGTCGGTCCCCGGTCCGGTACGGGGGCAACACTGAGGGTTGCGATCCGTTGCCGGACACTGAAAAAGACAAAAAAAAAAAAAATGCTCTTATGAATTAAAGCACATGAAAACATTGTCACATAGTAAGTTGCCAATAGACATCAACTAGTATTGCGTTACTGCCGTCCTTTCAAGTCTTACACACCTTACTTGTCCTCTTTTTTTTTTGTGACTGGCAACGGGATCGCAACCCTCAGTGTCGCACCCGTACTGGACCGGGACCGGCAACGGGATCGCAACCCTCGGCGTTGCGCCCACACCTCGCTCAGCCAGTGAGCAGCCAGTCTGTATGTGGGATCCGAACCCTCGGCGGGAGTGCCGCCGCGCTCCCAAGCGGTGCACTGTAGCAGTGCGCCACCGGGCCGGCCCTTAGTTGTCCTCTTATTTGTGCTTGTTTTATCTTCGCCAGTTAGATAAACAGCAAAAAGCCCTTGTGTGTGATGGGGCGGAAACCACAAGCACCGAAATCAGACAGGAAGGGGTAGAATCCAGGCTCTACTACTTATCACATTTCATTAATTAAAAAGACATCTCTCACACTTTAACATCTCTGATATCGGAAAGTGTCTTATAATTGGTGTCTTAGAGTTAGTGCAAAAGGGTGTTATCTGTTTGATCTTGGGCAATTTACTTAATCTCTGTAAAACTGGTTATAATACCTACCTCTACCAGAGCTGTAGAAAAGCACCAATAACATAACCAAACAAACCCCTAACACCACTGAATTTTGCACTCTTAAGGGTCCAGGGTCTTGTGTATAAAAGATGAGTAGGAGCTGAATAAATATTTATACATATTTAACACAGCAACACATTATCCATGTAAATTTTAAAATAGTGCCTGGATCCATTCTAGGCTAACATGTGTGAGTGTGCAGATATCCCAGCTGGAGCAGCTTATAGACAAGATCAGGGACTTTAAGTACAGGAACTCCTGCAGGGACATGGACCTGCAGGGACCTGCAGCTGCTCTTAACACTGCACCCTGAGCCCTGGATTACTGCCCAGCCCCCACATGGGGTCCAGTTCCCTACTGAGGCTGAGCTCAGGTTCAAAGTTTGTATGGGCGGGGTTTTAGAGCAAAGGAACGTGCTTTTTACAACTTCACTTACAACTCTTGGCATGTAATCATAACAGTTTTGAGCATTTACTTCCCTATGCTGCACTAAACCCTTCACAGTAACCCATTTTTCTGTGGCCCGGTGTTTAATTCACACCCAGTAAGTGCCAGAAGTCTGCCTAGTTCTGAAGCCTGTGTCCTCAACACTATGTCCTGTCTTCAGAAGGTTACGCAACATCAGCTTAAGAAGGAAAACTCTCCCACGCTTGAAGTTCTCACCTTCGAAACAACCAAATAGCATCCTCCCTGGGGAGGAACCTCAGAACCTCCTCCTCTAGGTGAACAGATGGGAGCAGGGAGAAGGGTGGGACAGTTCCATGTGGAGTGAGTGACTGTTTCAGTGGGTGTCCGGCCCAATTGATGCTGCCTCTTTCCTAGGACTCCCAGTCCTAACCAGCAATGTTTTTTATGTGTCCTTTTTCCATTTCTCTTGTTCTTGATTTATTTCCCATATCTCCAGGCAATACCTTATAGATCACTTCTGGTCCTTCCTTTTCTTACTAGACTTCTTTCATCCTTTTTAAAAAAATTCTGGTTCTTCAAAAGTTTCTCTCCTAACAACAGGTATTTCTCTCTTCACAGTGCCACACTTCCTAGCCAAGAAACTCCTTTATTCATCCTTTGCAGACGTGAGTCACAACAAAAAGTCAGGTTGGAGATTCCTCAACTGAACTGTACAAAAGGTAATCTCCCTAACTCCAGAATGCCAGTGATAAATGCACATGTACAGGCATGTTAGAAAGACGGAGAAGCGCCAGGAAGATGTGCACAAGTTAAAACTTTCTGCTCCTTGCACTATCAGATCATCATGGAAGACTCTAGGGATCATACCCAGACAGATCATCCAGGTTCAGAGTTCCAGAAGAAACACTGCACATTTTTGAGAGTGTCACCTCTAGTCATTCCTCTATGCTACATTTATTTCTTTCATTGGAGGAAACCTTGAGAGTTTTTTATTTTATGCCGTCTCCTATTTCTAACCAATGCAATAATCCAGCTGGCATGTCATCTACTTCACATTCAATGATCACATCATCACATCCCTCCAAGAGGGTCAGAGATGGGTGTTTTTATACAGAACCTGTCACCATAGCAGCTTGAGTCTATTAAGTTTCTGAATAAGGACCAGTGACCTATTTCTCTTTCCACTTCATCCATAATGGAAACAGGTTAGTAACAAGTTCCATGACTTGACATTACAGAGGTCCCGGGTGGCAACACAGATCAAGGCAAAGAATACAAGGGCCATATAGGAGTTAAGGGGGAAGTGAAGTCCAATGGTGAGAACACACACACACGATGAACTTTGCTCTGTGCCAGGGCCAAATCATCGGGCTTCCCCACCTCCAGTCCCCACAACACACTCGATCTATTGAGACAATGTGCAAACAGAACCCACTGCCTCCTCTCCTTCCTGAAAAATAGAAGATGTAAGAGGAGAACTGCATTAGTTTTTGCACATATGACTTCGTCTGCAGTTGGGAAAGAAATTATGCACGACTCCGGCCTTTTTACTAATCCCATTCATTCCACAAACCATGCCAGACAGGTGCAGACGTTTGCATATTTGCTGATGCAACTAGATGTTGGAAGTGCCAGAAAACTGATGATCCATTTCTTTCAAAGCATCTTGACTTACCCTTTGGCAATATAAGTCCTAAATCATTATCCTCAACCCAGACTAAAATATCATATCAGGTGATTTTGGAACTTTGACAGAAACTATAATTTCCTCCATCCCAGTGTTCCCTGGAAGGTTCTGGGTTTCACAGTTTGTATGCTTTACCTGCTTGCTTGCCTTTCATGGTGGTGGCCCATCTGTCCTGTAAATTCAATGTAAGTTACATGACCAAGAAACAACTGCATTTGTGTACCCACATGATTAATATTCTGAACATGCAATTCATGCTTGGGAAAAATTACTCAATTATGGGTCAGCCATTTCACAAATATAGAAGAAAGACCCTGCTACACAATAATCTGGTGTAAATATTATCCAAGTATCTCATAAACTTCCAAGAAGCTGGAGATCTGTTTGTTAATTATTAAACAAAGTGGTTCTGATATCTTCCTTCAGTTTTGCTAAGGGGTCTAAACTTTCTAACTTTGCAGATACAGGGACTTACCATATGCTGGGTTTTTTGTGTTACCTATTGTTTGTTTCTTTTTCAAAGGGTTAAATTCTTTGGGACAGTGTACTGGACACTGTGTTGCTCTACCCAGACCCCCTTTGAAGGGCCAGTGCACCCAGCCCTGGCAGCTGATGGCTCACAGGAAGGCCTTCAGCCGGAGGCAAGACACAGCCTCACCCAAAATGATGCGAGGAAGGGGTGGAAGGGGTGGCCAGTTGTCAACAACCAGCTGATGCAGGCATGCCAAGGTCCAGCCCCTTGCCTCAAGTGGGGACGACTCTGAAGGGCCATCCAAGACCCAGAGCTCCCCATGGAGTGGCTGGTACTTCAGTAGCAGCCACATTTGCTGGTCAGATTCTCCTCTGCCCAGCCCTGCCTTCTTCCTTCCTTGCAGGTGTATGTCCAGAGAGCTCACCCTAAAATCCTTCAGCACCCAATTCCTGGTCTTAGAGTCTGCTTCTAGTGAACCAAATCTAATACAGGCAGTGGTTACCTAAGTGCAGAGAGTTATTTTTTAAATTGTACTGAGGAATTCACAGGCTCCTTCAGATGTCCTACGAAGACTGATGACAGGTTTTGAAAAATACCTGTCATACAGCCATTCAGTTTAAAAACTACAAATGTTTGACAATCAGCTCAGATCACTTTCTGAACACCAACCTGACCCAGTCAACAGGGACGGGAGTTCCATAATGTGCATGAGTACTGCACGTTCACAAGTAAGGGTGGCGAGACCTAGCAAGGTTAGCGATTTGCACGTCACCACATCATGGGGCACTGGGAACTGCCACCAGAGCAAAGGATGCCAAAGCCAAGGTTTCCGACATAGTTGCTTTACAACCTCAGATCCCAGCAAATCCTTATTCTAAAGCTACGTGTAGAGAACAGTTCTACATTTAAGCATAAAATTGAGTCCTGAACACTTTACTCACAACATTCCAGATTTTTAATATCGGGTAACAATCCCCAGAGCTGATGGGTTATTGATGACTTTCTTGTATTTACTTGCATCCCCAAGAAAGCAGATGGCAGACTGGCCAGAGCAGGAATCAGGAGCTACTGCTACTGCCTTGCCCAAGAGGCAGCAATCTTCCAGAAAACCTCCAGGAACCACCTAGGATTCATACAGGCTCCAGTCCAGTTTAGGGCACAGGTATGGAATTACAAGCTGTCGCAGAAGTGGGAGTTAGAGGAAAAGCAGGTACTTGTACAGTGTCAGAGGTTTGGGTTCAGAATGTTAAAAATGTAGATCATGTGCTCCATATGAAAACTCAACTTAAAAATCATACTACTGCTTCATGTTTTACAGCACTTTACACATTATCTCATTTGACCCTAAAGCCCTCCCTGTGAGTGCTGGGCTGGTATTGTTTTGTATATAACTGGTTAAGTGACTTGTCCAGGGTCACACAGCTAAACAATGTTGGGATCAGATCGCCAGATTCTTACTTCAGGGCTCTTTCCTATAAAACCGTGCCAATTTACAATTCGTCTATATATAGATCCCTCCAGGCTTGTGTACAAAGCCCCCCAAACTTGGCTCCCTCCTTCTATCGTTCTGATGCCCACCTTCATGCTACAGAACAATATTTCATAGGAACAAGGTCTATCAGTGGCACAAGGTCCCGAAATAGGGCCACAACATCTCTGACTAATCTGGTTCATGTCAGTCACACAGACAAGAGAAGGGGAAAGAGAAAGCTTTAAACAGCTCACCAATTTCTTAGGGTAATTTTTTTTAAAAAGCCTTCTGTCCCTGGTCAATAGGTTTTGCCTACTGACATTTGAAGTACTTGGAGGATTTTCTCCTTGCCAAGTTGGCATTCTGTTTCTGCAATGCAAAAGTGTTTGGACTGAAAAGATCAGATACGGATTTTCATGTTCTCAGGAACAGAGGCAAGCATCTCTCTGCCTCAGGTGGATGCATTACAGCTTGTGGGAGTGCTAATGAGAGCTAATTACTCTATTTACTTCATAAGCCAGCCAGCCAGCAACAAGAAATGCCTGGTAAAACTTGCTGTGTTCTCATATGTACTATCCAGGCTTTGTTTCAAAGGGCTAGTGCCAAAACGATTCGAAGTGATCAGCACAGGGCTGTCCAGCTGGACTGTGATCTCAGGATCACAGAGCATATTCTTTAGTCCTTTGTATCCTGTCAATTAATAGTCAAGTCAGTACCAATTTTATTCTCCCATTCTCTCCTCACCATTACCACCACCACCACCTCCACTACCACCTCTGCCCCCCAAATGTCCTCTTTGGCTGCAAATTAAGAAATCAAGCAACAGGCTTGGGATTTTAGGAAAACCATTTCCTACTGACCATTAGAATCGGATGTGGCCTTTTACAATTTCCTGCACTCAGTTTGCAACAGTCACAAGATTTGGCCAAGAGTTCACTCACTTTGATCCTTGAACTCTAAACATAAAAGATAACTTAGAAATCATGTAAATTTCATGTAATCACTGACACTTAACTATATCCATGTTTTAAGAAAAGTATATACACATGGCATAATTATATAAAAACTCTTATGATTATATAAATTATATAAAGAACATTTTCCCATCCTAGTCTCTCCATTCCTACCAAAGAGGGGAGATAGTGAGGAATGGAAAACCCACAGGGCTATGGATCTAAAGTTCCCAGAATAGGAGGAAGAATGTTAGTTATTAACCCAATAAAGTCCCATCTGCGTTAACATAGCTTTTCTCATATTCCAATACTAAGTTGATTTATTGTTGAAAACGCAACCATGGCTTCAGGGGCAAAAAAAAAAAAATCTTTTAAGTCCATAGAAAAAAGGCTGCTGCATTGGATTATAATATAATTCTAAGTTAGAACAGTTATAATTACTTGGCTCAATTTATTAAAATGGAAAAGCCTAAATAAACATATAATAGAAGTTAAATGGCAAGACAACCTCATGTTGAAATTCTTTAGGCAGAATTGATTTAATAGTGTTAGTGGAGTTCTTTTTATGTGGTTAACAAGGTCTAGCATAAAAACCAATCAAATCTGACATAACTTTTAAATGGCATGAAAAATGAAAATTTACTTATAACTTTCTCCCTGAGTTATTTAGCAACTTTGTCTTTTCTTGTGATTTTCTACAATCTTTTTTTTTTTAAGGCTGCTCTGTTACCTGAATGTTTATGAAGCATGGACAAGTCCATAAATGATGCCAAAAATCTCAACTATGTGTGCAGGAATGACTGGGTTACTGCTTGCTCCTCAAGAGAGCTGTCTGTGCTTTTTACATGAACATATAGACAAAACATGTTTTATTTTGGCTATGAATACATCCTCAGCTGGGGATTTGTCATGAAATTCTCTAAGCAAAAGGATTTCAGAGAAGCAAGTGACTTACCCACAACAGAAAAGAAAATCTACTGAACAGAAAAATAAGTAGGTCAGATAAAGAAATGTTTCTGGCATTTAAAAATAAGTAATATTTACTAAAATTTCACAAATCCAAGCAGATTCACCAGTTATTCTAAAACTTTTATACAAGAAAGAACAGCAGCACTTTCAGTATCGAGACTAGGAAACAATCACTACTAAGTTCCTGCAATGAATGAGCCAGGTACCACACTAGGCCCCCTGCATGTATTACCTCAATTTAATCTTTCTAATATTCCTACAGGGTAGATATTGTTATTTCCATTTTACAGATGAGAAAATCAGGACTTAGGCTGGGTAAATAAAAAAGTCACATGCTAAAATATGACCATGTTAGGACTTTATCCAAAATATGTCTGACTCCAAAACCTAAAACAGTTGGTGCTACCCCAATAGCACAACAAGAAATGTTGGAATTGTTTCATAAGTAAACAACGATGGAATTGTTTCATAAGTAAAGCAGATCAGCCCGGGAGTCAGAAGCTCTGGATTTTAATGATATTTCTATTGAGTGGCGATTTCTTCCAAATCAGTGGAGATGAAAATAGTATTTAACCTCATAAGGTTGAGATGAGAAGCATCTATAAAAGCCCAGTGAGGGGGCTTTGCAAAACAGCCAAGCGCTACTAGGTCAGCACTAGTTGTTGTTACCTCCCTGTCGAGCTCTGGATAGTGCTGCTGGTGAGCTGCCACCTGGCTGCGGGCTCCTTTGAGTCCACTCACGGGGCAGGGCAGGAGCAGCCTGGATGAGGCTGGGCCACAGAGAACAAAACTGAAGAGGTGAGGAGTGGAAGGGACTCGGCCACAGTCTCTGCTCAGCCTGCCTTCTCATGGCCTAAACGAATAAAAATTGACAGTGGGACAACTCTGTGCCAGGCAGAGCCACAGTTTGCTCAGCAAACTACTGGTCCCAAGTCCTCAGCTACCTTGGGAATCTATGGAAGTCCAGCTGCCTTCAGGAAGCTCACTTCTACCCCGAGGGGAAGGAAATTAAAAAGAAAACAAAACAAATTTTTTCCTCACCAACTTTCCCTATTACATACCTTCCCCCCCCCCCCAACACACACACAGGGACATGGAGGTTTTTCCACGGTACCTGGAGTGCCCATAAGCACTTACGGCCCCTTTATCCTCGTTAGGAGACCCTAGTGGCCCACTTTGGGATATAATTTTAAACTTATGAGCTTACTCAGAACAGTGACTTCCAGAGCAGAAAGGGTTAATTTCAGTACAGACAGAAGAAGGCTGATGACCCCAGGTGGAAAAAAAAATCAATAGATTAGACTACACAAAAATATAAGCCTCTGTATCACTAAAACAAAATTAAAACACAAAACAAATAAAAAAATAAGAAAAAAATCCTAGATGAAAATATTTGCAACAACTATGACAGAGGGTTTATAAGGGAAATACATGAACTAGGGTTTATGACAAATGAAAAAACACTAATTCTCAATAGACTAAATGGGCAGAGTACATGAACAGTTTGTTAAATAAGAAATACAGCTAATAAATCACATAAACATGTCTGATCTCATTAACATCAAATACACAAAAAAGAAAAGAAAACCAAAATACTCGTTATCCTAGAAAACTATCAAATATTATTAAAGTGAGAATATCACTCTGCTAAAGGGAGCAAAAATTAGTAGAAACTTTTTGGCAACTGATAACTGATCACACACACACACACACACACACACACATCCTTTGGTTCTGCTTCTGGTCATCTATTGTAAAGATGGAATGATCTGAACTACAGAAAAAGCTGACTGCACAGATATTTATCAAAATAGAAAACAGGCTATACGTTCCTCAATGGGATTAAATAAATCATGAAACACCCATAGAAATATATTTTGTAGTCCTTAGAAATATTTGTAGATATCTTAGTACTATGAGGAAATGCAAATAAAACAAGGTTAGCTTTAAAAAAAAAAGTGGGACACAAAATTATATACACAGACTATTTCAACTATCAAAAAAATATATGAATGAAAAAATACTGAAAAGAAACACACCAATCCAAAGTAGTTGTATCTTTGTGTGGTAGGGTTACTGATGACTTTTTTTTTAATTGTGTCTTCCCTATAATTTTTCTATACTACTCAAATCTTTGATAAGGTACATATATTACTTTTGTAATTACTAAAAAAATTGTAAATAACAATTTCAAGTATAAATTCACAATAAACAATAGATGGAAATCCAGCAGCATTCCACGCCACTCCCACTGATACCAAAATAGTAGGCAGTAGACAGGTAAGGAGGTAAACAGCAGGAGAAGCTGCTTTGTTTAAAATCTAGGGCTAGAAAAACATTAGCCTCCTTGATGTGAAAACAAAAACTTTTCACATCCCACGTATCAAAACATACTTTGGAAGTTCACTAACCAAAACATCTTCCATCAGAGGACTTAAACCTGCACGCCGAAATTATCTCCGCAGAACACACTAGTTAAGCAAGCCGGAAGTTTACTAGGAACACCCTAAAAACTAATAATTGTTTTTGCAGCTCTGCTAAACCCATGCCAGCTCATGTTAGTACACAGTGTAACATCAACAAACAGACTCCAGCGAGTCTGTCGCCACTTCTAAACAGGAGAGAAAGCATGTAATCCTTAGCATAAGGCTTTTCACTGGCAAGAATCACAAATGCTGCTAAAATTAAGCCTTTTTGGGTTCACCCTCTCAAAGGCTGACTTTGCAGTCTTTGAGATGGTCTTCTTAGACTGACAACCACCTAGGCCAATCATCTTCACAACCCTACCAGGCAGGGTTTCTCAACCTCAGCACTATTCATATTTGGGGCCAGATAATTCTTTCCTGTACATTTTAGGATGGTTAGCCACATTCCTGGACTCTACCCACAAAATGCCAATGGCAGCCCGATCTCCTGATTGTGACAAAAAAAGCCTTCTGACATTGCCAAATGACTCCTACAGGTCAAAATCGCCCCAGCTGAAAACCACTGCTGAAAAAGTATGTACTGTTGCTGCCTCTATTTGACAAACAAGACTGAGACACAGATATAGGCCCAGCTAACTCCAGAGCCCAAGATCCACAACTCCATACTACATTTGTGCCCAGGTAGGAAGCCTATCTTAGAGTGTAACTGATATACGTCTTTTCTACTTGGGTCACCTTTGCATCCCCCACGGAGCCCGGTAGAGGCCCCAACGAATATTGGTTGAATGAACCATTACATTTGTCACATAAATATTTATTGAGTTCCAACTGGGTAGTAGGTCCTGGCAAAAAAAAGTACAGTCGCAGCCTTCAAGTGGTGCATAATCTTTCTGAAGAAATAAGACATAGCCAGCGATGAGACATTTGGAGAGTCAGTTTTGGAGAAAACGTTCAGTTTCTTATCTGTAAAATGGCGATGATTCTGGTGCTGTCCACAGTTAACTGAGATGGTGCAAGTGTAGCTCCCATCACAGAGCACAATTCCCAAAAACCATGAGGTACCAAGTGCATGGCGATAAACAGGCACAGGCATTGGAAGAGTAATGGCATCTCAAAATCACTGAGCTGGAAGGAAACTTCGAAGACAACAAAGACTTACTGCTCACTTGGTACTAGAGTATTTAAAGTACACAAGTATTACCTGATTGCTGCAAAGCTCCTGGGCTGAACTCTGACTGTGACTCTCAGCAAAGTTTTCCTGGTGAACTTCTTTTAAGCGGGCCTGGAGGAAAAAAGAGAGTTTGAGCAAAGAGAAGAGCAAAAGGGAAAAAAGAGCTTTAGTGGGCTTAAAGCACTCCAGGGATCAGAGCCTGCATAGGGGAACAGGGAAAGACAGGCTTGGAGAAAGTCAAGATCAGGTGAGGTCACAAGGTGACACAGTGGTGACAATAGCCAGGTGAGAACTAAGAAATATTTCTCCTAAAAAAGCAACCAAGGACTGCTACAAAGCATATGCCCAACTTACATTTTGAACAAAGAACTCAACTTCTCAGACTAAAAGATCAGCATTCAGATTGCTTCACAGCATCCTGACAATAGGCAGATACTTGTTTTAAATTTACATAACTAAAAGTGAAGATTTTGCCAGAACAAAGAGTAGATCTGCCCTTAAAGTAAACCCAAACATCTTTCTCCCCACGTGCAGTTCATCCTGTTATCTAGGACACCAGCACAGCACAAGGAAACAAGAGCCCACAGTAGACACATCTCTTTTTCACATCTGAATTTCAATAGGTGAATTTCAGTGAGTGAAGCCTCCCAAACTAAGTGTTGGCTAAAATACCTTAAATACCACACGGGCCTGGGCCACACCAAACCAGTCTCCTTGCAGTCTCTGTCCCAGGACCACCAGCATGAGAGGAGAACACTGCTGTAAGCTATAGCTCACAGGAGGTCAAAGAAAGCTCTGAGCAGGCAGGGTGGCCTGGTATCAAATTTTTTTGTTGGAAAATCTGGTGGTGAAGTACAGAATAAAGTGGAGACTAACTGGGGATGTGAACCAAGACCATGGTAGAGGGACTGCAGGGCAATTGAAAAAATATTTGAAGGCAAAAATGACAGTGCTGATGGCAGGAGGGGTCCCTAGGATAGTATACACAAACCTGATCCATTGCAAACTCTGATAATGAAGCTGAGACTTTAAGACCAGAGGGAAACTCAGGCTTAAAAGTGAGCTCTTTGACTTCTGAGAAGCACGGCTATCTTCTGTGACCTGGGTAGTCACACATGGGTAGACCCCCATGCTCAGAAAGGCATCAGCCTTGGCTTAATGCTCCACTGTCACCATCTTGAGAATGTGAACGATTTTAACTTTGAACTTGTGTTTTGTAAATAAGGTCTGAGGGGACAACGGAGCACATGTGTGAGCAGAGGAGATTCATGTGTTACATGTAGCCTTTCATGATACTGCTTGTGATGCCCCAAGAGCACAGAACATGATGAACTCATAAGGCATCAGAGTCCAGAAAATTCAGAGCAAGTTCAAGGTAAGTGTGTCAGAGACAACTGAGTAAGCATGTGGGTGGGTGCTGACAGCTCCAAGAGGCTATGCTTCCATTCAAACCAGAACTTGTATACACATAGAAATAAGGCATCATCTTTCTAAGAAACACAAATGACCAAGGTACACTATCATATCCTCTCTTACTCATGTGACCTCCTGTGTTAGTCGACCACTTATACTAAAACTGATGGCACAGGAGGAAAAGCAAAGACAGGGCAACTTGGTTCCTGCTCCTTTCACTCCTTCCTTCCACATCTGTAAGTCAAAGTTGGAGTGTTGATAGAATGTGCACATATCAAGAAGTGAAATCAAAGTAGTTGAGTTAGTTCTGTGCAGTGTTTCTACTGTTCTGGCAAGAAAAATATACACATGCATGTAAAAACTACAAAATAACAAAATGTGAGATTTCAGCAATTCTGCATATGCATTCAGTGCTCATATTTGCATTTAAAACTGGCAAAGCACAAATAAAGATGAACAGTAAAATTCATGGGAATTTCAATTTTTATTTAATTTTTAAATTTAAGTCATGCTCTAATTTTAACTTTTAATTTTTCTTCACTTCGAATGACATTAAATAGCAAATAAACACCATGACAAGTCAAGAGAGAGAGACTATAGAAGAAAAGAGAAAGCTTTATATTTTAGCACCTCTAAAAGCACTTGCTTCTCATCTTTACTGACATCTTTCAGAGCAACACCCAAAAGATCCACCAAAGGAATAATGGGGTGGTCTTAAACACTGGATTGCTTCAGTCCTTTTCTCCCATCCCAATGTCATTACTACATCAAATCTATTGAAACGTAACAACCCAATGACTTTTCAACTAAAGATCTTTCTGCAAATAATTAGTTAAACTGAAGACTAAAGATGACCTTATCAGGAACAGCATTAAATCCAAAGGCCTTGTGCTGGACAAATCCTTTCTATGGAGTATTTCCCGGTGCCCTGGTAGTTCTGTTTTTACCAAACCCTGGCAGTGGCTCCAGAACCAGGCTGTTTCTTACCACTCAGACTGCTTAGATTTCCCCCAAGAAGTTGTTCTGTGAACCGTTAAGTCTGGATGTCTAAAAATTCTTCCTTCAAATACTGTCAGGTTTTCCTTTGTCTAATTTCATTCTCCTTTTTTTTTTTTAAACCACTACTTTCCACTTCAATAAATTAACTTCCTGCCTGGAGACACATCCTGGCAAATGTGTCAGTTTGTATTGTTTAGATGAGAGACTTCTGTCATTCTTTCAATTTTCTCCTCCATACTAATAATCCCTAGAGCCAGGGAGCCTGAGCTCCTTGTCTATGAATTCCTTTTCACTGCTTCCTACACTACTGGAAAAACACAGACCACCTGCAGTGAACTCGCTCAACCCTTATCTCTTCCAATCACATTTACTTTCCATCCCCCTGAAGTGCCCATCCCATCTGAAGATGGGTTCTTATGGGTTTTAAGACTAACCCAGCACCCTCCACCTGATTTTGAGTCTATCCCTGTCCTTTCCCCCAGCGTTGCACCCATTCCTTTCTCTCTTCCACTTCTCTAATATCACCCTCTCTACCTCTGCCTTCCTTAAACCCACACTATTGTCCCACATCTGTCCTGGATCAGTCCCTTGAAAGGATGGACTAACTGGGCCATCTGCAGTTCCTCACCTCCCAGGTATTCCTCGAGTTTTTGCACTCTGGATTCCATCTCTACTGTGCTAAAAACTGCTCTCTCCAAGTTCACCAACAACCTGGCAGCTGGACTGAGGGCAATTTCTCAGACCCATCCTTGTAACAAGTCTGCTGTCCTGGACGGTACATCTTCCCTTTTCCACCACGGTCCTCCACTTCTCTGGTGGTTCCTGCTCTATCTCCTTTAATAACTTGTCTTCTGCCCGACCGTTTCTAAATGTCAAGTACTTCTGGAAGGCCATGAGTTTGCTTCTCTTTTTATTCTGCGCTCTTGTTTGGGGAGTTCATCTATCCTCGCTCTTTACGTAACACCACGGGGATGATCCATCAATCCAGAATTTTGCCTAAACCCCAAACCTAAATTTCTAAACTCTTGTTAATATCTTCATGTGGATAATACTGACTAACAGTTCTTAATGGTTTTTAGTATGCCACGTACAGAACCATGCCAGAGGCAGGAAGATGAAGTGGTTGAGGATACTGGTCCAGGATTTAAACCTGTCTGTTTAAATCCTGAATAAAGTGCACACTGTGCGTCCTTGTGAAAACTGTGTGATCTTGGAAAGGTTACTTTGCCTCTCTGTGTCTTAGATTCCATCTGTAATGTGGGGAAAACTAAGTTAAAGTATGTAAGGTGCTTATAACACTAGTTGGTATATAACATGTGCTAAGTAAGTGTCACCAATTAACATTGTTATTCTCCTAAAAACCTGATGAGACAGGCACTATTGTTTTATCCATTTACACAAGAAAATAAGTAGGTTATTATGGGTCACGATGAAATCTCAAACTCTGTAAGTCCAAATCTTAACTCATATTTCCCATTAAAATTCAACTTTGGTATGTGGGCTGTTCTTGATTTAGGGTATCCTGTCCCCCTCCCTCTCCTTGCCACATATACTCCTAGTAATATCTAACATTCTATTTCCAGAGTCATCTTTATAAAATAATAGTTCTCACACCTCTCCCCACCCTAAAAATAAAAATCCATTTTAATGCATAATCTTGTCACTCTCTTTAAAACCCTCTAAGATCTGTCCCCAACGTATTTTACCTCTCTTAATAATATTGATCTCTCTGTCTTATCTTTCTCTAAACCTAATCTCACCATATTCTACATTTTGCACTAAACCCAAGTGTGTGCATCTCCTTCCATTGCCTGCTCAAAATCTCCTACCCACCCTTCAAGGCCCATTCAAATCCCACCTCCTGAGATGCATGGTGGCAGATGGCAACGAGATTCCAATTCCACCTCCTCTAGTGGGACCCCACGATGCCCAGTCTCTTCTTTTGCTCTAGTGACTAGTTCATAGCATGGTCTTCCTCCACCTACCTACAAAAGACCGAACACACTGATGTTTTTTAAATTTAATGTTTTCTATTTCAAAAGTAATGCACTAGTGTTGCAAAATAGACACAATATGCTATAAAATAAATAAGTAAAGCTCCCTTCATCCCTACCATCCTAACCCTACCCCCCACCCCTCACCCCCCATAAACCACCCCATTTAGCAGTTTTTCACATATTGACAAATGTCAACCTCGTATGTGTTCTTGCTTGTTTTTTCTTCTTAAAATATATATAATAGACATCTACACAAGTCAGTAGATTCTTTTCAATATTAACAGCTAAACAATATTCTAAATCTGCTTTACACTCTGGTTATGTGTAAGATGTACCATCTCTTTTCTGCCCCCATCTCCTGTATTTGAATACTCATAAGCATAAAGATCGTGTTTTGTTCATCCTTATATCTCCAAGAGGACCTCATACCAAAGCTGGGAATTGCTTAACAAATGTTCAATGAAATAGCAGCAACAATGTCTGTCATGCACTGGACTGACATGTGCCAGAAAAACAGCTGTAAGTATTTCCCATACATTATCATGTTTAATCCTCATAACCACCCAATTATTCCCATTTCACAGAAGATTAACCAAATCACACAGGTAGTAAAGGACAAGGGATTCTAATCTCCATTTATCTGACTCCGGAGCCCACACCCTTCATCCCTATGCTACAGCTAATAAAACTTTCATAAGGACATCCTTTCCTTTCTCAACCAAAGTTGAAGAACAGAAGAGTTCGCATTATTCTGTAAGAAAAGATAAACTAGAAATTTTCAGTTTTTTTATTTAGACTCAGTTAAAATCATATTTGGGTTCAAGTAACAGACCCAACTTCTGTGGTTTAACCAAACAGAGATTTTATTTTTCTCACCAAAAGTCAAGAAATGAGCAAACAAGGTTTAGTACAGCAGTTCCAGAATTCCATGAGCTTCCCGGCCTCCTTCTGGTAGAAAGTTAGAAGGAGGCCGGGAAGCTCTTGGAATTCTGGAACTGCTAACTTTCTACCCAGTCATCCTGAACCCTCATGTTTCTTGTCTTTGGTCACTAGATGGCTTGTCTACTTTCTTCAGGGAGAAAGAAGAAGTATGAAGAATATAAGACCTGGACCGGCCCGTGGCTCACTCGGGAGAGTGTTGTGCTGATCACACCAAGGCCATGGGTTCGGATCCCATATAGGGATGGCTGGTTCGCTCACTTGGGCTGAGCATGGTGCTGACAACACCAAGTCAAGGGTTAAGATCCCCTTACTGGTCATCTCTAAAAAAAAGAAAAAAAAAAGAATAAAAGACCTAACAGACAAGCTAATAGAAGTTGTCCCCTGATGAGAGCTTGGGGCAGGGGGTGGGATCATCTCCTTGGCCAGGACTACATCAGTTAGATGTCCCCAGCTGCAAGGGATTCTGGGATATCAAGCACCTTTAACTGGCCACGGTGCTGAATCAAACACAATGGGCTCAGTAGCAGGGGAGAGGTGGGAAGGATGGACATTGGTTGGGCACCTAGCTGTGTCTGCCACACAGGGTCACATGGAATGAAAGTCATCCCAGAGAATCAAAGTACCCTGAGTAGAGAAAAACAATAAAAGAACCTTAATTCTGTGCTTAGTAGTTTTCTCAGTTGTGCAAAGTCACACATTGGTGGCGGTGGAGGGAAGAATGTGAAAGTCTGACAAAAGCATCCAAGCAGCTGATTGAGAGGAAAAACACTGAGACCCAGGTGACTTCAAACAACAGTGCTGGTGGACTCACAGGTTCAAGCAGAGCGTTTTCTCAGAGTTGTCACTGTTTCACTTCCTTCCTCTCACTCACTTCCCGGAGTTAATTCAGAGGAGAACCTCCAGGCTCAGTTGACTCTTTGATCATTCATCACAAAAAGTAGAGCATGTTCCAATTCCAATTCAAACAAAATAAAATTCTCTACTATGCATTGTTCTAAGCAGCAGCATCTTTAGAAAAAAGATAATGGTTGCAGGCAAATTATTTGGGCAACGGCAGCCACAATGTCAAGTTATTATACAAAGAAAGTTGGCCATAGAGTTTTAACCTCGTTTTCACTTTCTTCCAAATAAAGTAAATTCAATAAACTGTCTCAATAAAAAACTCACACAACTCTGTGGTGGTAAGATGACATTTGTGCAAAATACTATAGATGGAGAGAAAGGTGACAAAAAGCCAGCAACAGGACTTCAGTGAGCTAGATCGTAGGCACAGAAACACAAGATAACACAGGCACATTTAGTGATATGGTACAGTATGACATTCATGCTATGAGAGAGTCAATACACTTCCCAATGGGCCTATCTAGTTCTTCCCAAGAACTACTTTCGTTGCCTAAAGAATTTGGCCACTTATTTAGGAATAGACTTGACACTGAAAACAGCATCTTTGGTCTCTTTTCCACCATGTAAAATTAAGTTTGCCCTGTTTACAAAGATACACACATTAGGAATGAGCTCACCTGCTCTCCTGAACTTGAGGCTCTTTTTATGTCAAATGCTTGATTTCCCTAAATTAAAGAAGTGAAAATACCCAGACCTACTCTGGAGTTCACAGGCTGTCTATAAAATCTAGGGCCAGCCCCAAATATTACAGTACTTGATCTTCTTCCTACAGGATCCACACTTGAGACATGAGCCTTTGCCAGAATGATAGATACTCGATGCAATTTGAGTTTGAACAATTCCTTCAGTCATGGACATTTTTAGGTGCACCACTGTGCAGAAACCACTAAATCATCTTTCTATTCTAAATTCATTTAGAATAAATTTGTCACTTGTCAACAAAAACAAGGATGTACATGTGAGCCAGTCAAAATGTGAATCACACCAAGTTCCAGAGAGGCACATAATCAAAGTTCACAAACTGTGACAATACACCCACTTGGACCACTCAGAGTCCAAACACACCTTTCAGAAATAGAAACTTTTTGACAGGTGCAGACTGGAACACGTTTAACTCAGACCTTTCCCTCCTCTCCAAAACTACCTAGCAAGTGTGCAAACTTAAAAATCCTCGAAAGACCCGGTTCCCGCTCACTGGCTGAGCGAGGCACGGGAGCAACACCGAGGGTTGCAATCCCGTTGCCGGTCCCCGGTCTGGTACGGGGGCAACACTGGGGGTTGCGATCCGTTGCCGGACACGGAAAAAGACAAAAGACAAAAAATAAATAAATAAATAAATAAATAAATAAATAAATAAATAAAGGCACGGGAGCAACACCGAGGGTTGCAATCCCGTTGCCGGTCCCCGGTCTGGTACGGGGGCAACACTGGGGGTTGCGATCCGTTGCCGGACACGGAAAAAGACAAAAAAAAAAAAAAAAAAAAAATCCTCGAAAGACCCCCCCTTATTTTTTAAAATTTAAAATCCAGTTGTTTGGTGTTTTAGTTCCTTCAAAGTGGGGAAAAAAAAAAAGACTGAAGGAAATGAAATCCTCACCACTTGGCTTTTTGAAACATTATCATCTAACACCAAACTAGCATCAATAATTATTATACGTAAAAAGTATTCTTTGTATTTTGTAGAGGGGTTGATTCAGTTTATTTTTTTTTCAGCTATGAGCTCTGTTTAATAAAGCATCAATCTTTGCAGTGGTAATATATGCAACAAAAGCTGTGGGGTGTTTCACCAGGAAGAAGGTTCTGACATGCACTGCAATGAAGAAACAAATGCCGTAACACACCATAGATGCAGAGTGGTTTTGGGACAGTGTCAGTTTTGGGATAGTTTGAAGACAGAGTGACTTGTGAAATTATCAACCCTTAGCTGAACAGAAATGGTGGCCAGAGGACACTTTGTTTCCTTTATCCCAAAAAACACCCAATTTCAAAATATGACATTAACCTTAACTTTGAATCTCATATTTAAACCCATCTGTTTGACCACGTTAAATAAAAAATAAATAAGTAATTTTGGCTCCTTGAGAGATTTCACCATTGGCTGGTCACCTGTGATTTTTTTTCTTAATTTCAAAGCTAATATGACTTTCTAAGGAAATCTCTGGGAATAAAAAAGTCATTATGCAATACTTCTTACCTATGTTTTCACCTTGAAGTGACGTTTCTTTAATAAAGAATCAAGACACAGACCCAACCATGAATGAATATGCATTTATTAATTCACTCATTCATTCATTGTTTCTTGTGCTGTTTGGGATTTAGGTACTCTTAAAAATGGGAGAGGAAAAACCCAAAAGGTTAATTTTACTGTAACAAATTATCAATATAGTCTAAATTAACTTACAAAACTATGAATATTTCCTATATATGAAAGGCAGGATTCAAAAGAATTCAACTTACATGACCTTGTTCTGAGTTATCTCATGCTGGTTCAGTGAGTCAACAAAAAGACTATGTAAACAGTTAACTATAACTTTCCCTCAGTGAACTTGTTCCCAAAAAAATGTCTATGACACCCTTGAAATTAGGCAGTACTACTATTGATCTGGAACTACAGTGTGTCCTGGAGTTCAAGTCAACATTTGTCCACTAAGACCAGATGACCCTAATTTTTAAAATAGTTGTTGGCCCTATGACAGTTATTAGTCAAAAGAAATTTAACCAAGACCCGATCCCACCTTTCTTAATAACTCAAACACCTTTCAAGTATTGTCCTTTAGAAGTACCATGTTTTACTATACTACATCTGCCTCATAAACACGGACTGAGAAATATTGGTTCCAATTAAGTTTGTAAAATTACAGTTATTACTCAAACTGCTAATCAAATTTAGAGCTTTGGTACATTCAAGTTGCTAAGCTAGGACTAGTTTCTTGGAAAGAAAGTGTAAATCTGAATTTGGCACATCATGATAACATTCTAAAGACACTCTTTACTTGACTGGTTTTTGCAGCTCCATCTTTTGGTACTACAAGCTTCAGTTTGAACACTCTATCAGCAGAGGCTAAAGTGAGCTCATGGCCCACAGGATCTCCACATCTCTTTCATACTAAAAAAGTGCACTGGAAAATACAGAATGGTTTACGTACTTCCCCTAGAACATAAACAGAAAACACTTGTTCACCATTACTACAGAGCCATTAACAATTTCTGTCTTAGTCCAAAACACAAACCAAAATTAAAATGTTCTGGGCTTTCCAGGAAAGCATACGTTCCATTTTCAAAAAGCCTGCTCTTTATCCACTCTGTGCTATTTAATTTTTTCAGGAACTAAGAACAATACAGACCCAGGTGTTTTATAAACAACAGCAAAACAAAACTTTCTAGTCCTGAAACCTAATTGTCATCTGGCTAGAAAGATAGAGAACTCCATCTATAAAGTCCTCTATCACCACATTTCTTGACTTGGGTTTATTAGACTTACTATTGTGGCTTCTTTCTTTCCCCATCTCCTGGAAATGCCATTTCATTCAGGGGCCTGGGATGTGGCTTTTGACTCACAATGGAGTCCATTCCCATTTCCTCCAGATCTGGCAACAGGAGGATCCTCACTGCAGAGGATGTGCAGTGAAAAAAAGGGGAAACCTGCTTCAGGAGTTCCAGCCCAGACATTTTTTTTTTCCTGCTCCAAAAGAAACAGCCTTAAAGCACTGATAAGCCAGGGCTCTGAATCAGTGTACGGAGTTAATTTTTTCCCTCAGAAAGTCAATCACATCCCATTTCTGACGTGGGCACACAAAATCTCCAAACAGGAAAAAGAAAAGGGTTGAAACAGGAAATAAAAATCAGAATTATATTCTTCCACTTCTCAAAATTATCTTTTTCCTCCTGACAGGCAATTGCTTTCTCTAAATACCAGACTTGGACTTTTAAATCACTTTCTATTGCTCTCTACAGTTCTGATTGAAAGCAAGGGTTTGTTTTGGTCCCACACGTTGAAAAATCCGTGTCCCTATAACTAAGAGGTTGTAAGCCACGCCTTCCCCCGCATTTCCCCGTTAAAATCGCTTCTCCAGAAACGATCCCTGAAAACACAACTACCATCCCTCATCCTTTTCTCAGGCGGCCACAGGAAACAGATCTGAAGATTGTCGGCAACCTTCCTAACCCTCCAGATCACAAAGTTGGCAACTGAAAGGACTCTCGGTGACATATAAGAGTGGAGAAGAGTTGGAGTTTTACAAGTGTGCCCCCCAAGAGACCAGTTTTCCCACAAGCTCATAATTAATATCCCCCAAGTGAATTCCTCACCTCCTGACTGGACTACATATAAAAGTCTGTCGTAGGTTGATATAGAAGAATAACTTGGTATTCTTTCACTTAAGCAATATATAATAGGCCACAGGGGGACGAAAAAATACAAAACTTTTTTCCTCTCTCAAAGAGCATACTTTCTGAGGCAATGATTCATAATTTTGGGGTGGCATTTTTAAAGACCCCGTCCCCCTCCGCCGCCACACACACACACACACACACACACACACACACACACACACACACACCCCTGGTTGGGGTACTCACGTGCTATTGGGAAACTGGGGTGTGGGGGGTCTAAGGACACAGAGACCTTACATGTCCAATCCTGGAGGTATTTTTTGTATGGAAGCTAGTCCGGAGTCCCAGGGATGAAGCCCTACCCCCCACCCTCCCACCCACAAAGTGGCCATTCCCATTGGAAACAGGAGTGAGCTGGGAAAGGAATCGAGCCGGGCAAGAGGAGCAGCGGCAGCACCAGCTGCCACCACACAACGGTGCCACCTCGCCCGCTCTCGAGGGGAGCAGAACGCCCTTACCTGCGGGTGGAGAGCCGCCGGCGCCACTTCCAAAAGTTGTGCTTCACCTTCCCCGGGAGTTCGAGGCCCCGGCAGCCCGGCCCCGCCGCAGGCTCGCAGCACCCCAAGCCTCTCCCGTGCCGTCCCCACCCTGTCTGCCCTACACCATGTCAGGAATCCGGGCAGGCACCGAGCGGGGAGCTGACATCACTCCCAGTCCCAGGTACCTCCCCTCCCACGGCCGCCTTCTCTCCTCCCCCCCTGCAGGAATTAGCCAAAGAGAGTCCGCAAGGGGGTGGCGGCGGCAGCGCCTGTGCTCCCGCTGATTGGACCCGGGCACAGTCACTCAGAGGAGTCGACTAATTTTATACATTCCTCGCCCAGCCAGACTAGGCTGGAAGTGGGTGTTGATGGAAAAAAAATGCTGCCTTTCTTGCTGTCTCAAGGGAAGGGAGATAATGGGATGGGGCAGAAGCCGGCGGATCGAGTTGTAAACTTTTCTTGGCGTATTGACTGTACCCCAGATCAGAAACGAAACTAACCCACCCAAGCCCCCTTTTTAAGGAAAAACAATTGCCTGTGTGTCACGGGCAAGTACGAGCCGGGCGGCGCGTGGTGCAGAAAATGGCTAGCTGTAAGTCATGCAAATAAAGGAAAACGCCAGCTCACCCTGCTGCCCTTTCATCCTGGGACTGCTGGGCGTTCTTTAAGACCGGGCATTCAAAACTTCAAAAGCACTTGGGAAGAGAACCCTGGAAACGACGGCCCGGCTCTGAATTGTTAACTGGTGGCATTATCAACCATGTGTCTGCTTTTGCTTTTAGCGATGAAAAGCAGCTTCGCAGGCAACTAAAACCGAACCGCCAGAGTAAGAAAAACTATTTACCTTTTTAAAGAACCTTAAGGCTGCTGTTTTAATGCACAACTGAAAAGGAGGTGGAGGAAAAATTCGCAATTGAGTTCCACAAGCCACAAGAGAATAATTACTGTTGAATGGAACCAATTGCAGTGGCTGAGCTATCAATTAAGAATTAACTAACATTTACCCTTGACAGATACCATGCTGTATAATCCCCTTAGCTTTATGGAACAGAAAGATTCTCAGGAGATGGTTCTTTCAATTTGCCTGATAATCTGATTCAAGACAAAACTGAATGGTGAAAAGTAGCATATTATCCATCATCTTCTAGAAGTGCAATGAATTAATTATTGACTTTCTGTTGGTTTTTATTGTTTGTTTTTTGATTGATGACATGTCAAACATTTCACTGTTCTGCTAAAAGTTGTGTGGGAATGCACAGAGTCTAGCACTGTGTCTTATTTAATCCTCATAACCGTCCTGCAAATTGAGTGTCATTAGCCTTGTTTTAACATAAGGAATCAAAGGCTCAGCAAGGTTATGTAAGTAAATTACTCCAGATCACCCAGAACTGGATTGAAACCAAGGTCTGTTTGACTCCAAAACCTTTTTTTTTTTTTTTCTTAATATCTAAAGTGTTGAGTGTCCATAATCTACACTCTTTCAAATACTATAATGCTGCTACAAAACATCCACAGACTCGGCCGCTGCTCTCACAGACCTACTTTATGTTATTATTACTATCGTGTTAGTTGTCAGACTCAACACTGTTCCAAACTTCTAACTTGCCCGTCTAACTCCGTTTTCCCCAGCTCCACTTCTTTCTCTGCACCACTGCCAGATGCATTTTCTGAAACAACGTTCAGTTTCATCATCAACATCTTTCCCTCTAAATCAGATCCCTCTTGCCCTGCAATGCTTAGCTAGCCATTTAAAATTGTCCCTAATCTGGCTTCTATTCATCTTTATCTTTCCCACCTTATCTACCACTTCACTCCTGGGAAACCCTCTGCTATAGCCAAACAGATCCCTGCTTGTTTCTCACCTGTCAGCCTAACTGGAATCCCCACTTTTCTCTGTGTTAAGTCCCACCCTTCTCTCAAAGCCTAATTAAATTAAAGTCCTTGTCCTCTGCCAAGACATAGCTGTGTGCTACAATGGACAGAAAAGGTGTTGGGGCCCTTTGCCCAGCCCTGCCATTCACTTGCTAGGTAACTTTGGGCAAATCACTAAAACATCTGTCCTTAACCTCAGTTACCTCCTCTCCAAAATGGAGCTGACAATACCTATGTCAAAGGTTATCATAAGGACTATTGAGATTGTACAGATATGGTTATACATGTCTAGTTCAATACACTTCCTGCCTCTGAAGATCAGGCTTCATGCTTGATAGCTTTTTGTATTCCTTATACCCAGTTCAAGGAAAAGGCTCAGTAGAAACATAGGGCTCCAGAAAATGGATCTTCATATCACCCTAAATGCCCTCTACCCCCAAATAATCTCTCAGCCAAAAACTCCAACTATTTCCTCCTGTCCTTTTCCCCTCCCCGCTTTTTATACTTTGGCTAGAGCCCTTGCCTTCCCCCACTCACCCACTCACCATTCGTTCAACAACCCATCACTCCCTCAGATACCTTCTGGACCAACAACTTAACCTCTCTTTTAACCTTCTCTCTCCCTCAGTCACGGACACACTTGTCTGTCAGTGCCTGTTGCCTGCCTTGCACCCCAATGTCTTCAAACAGTGGTTGTGGTTGGCCGTTCCTCCAGCCCTAGTCATAGGATGGCTGCAGGGGGACACACTTGTCTGTCAGTGCCTGTTGCCTGCCTTGCACCCCAGTGTCTTCAAACAGTGGTTGTGGTTGGCCGTTCCTCCAGCCCTAGTCATAGGATGGCTGCAGGCAGGCTCACATTCTTCTGAATCTACAGCCAGCCACAGGAGTAGGGGGAGGGAATGCCCCACCCCCTTAGGGATGGCAGGATAGAATAACAGGAAGTCGCCTCCCATCCTCTCTGCAGCTGGAGTGATAACAGCTGCCATCAGAATCCAGAAAACAAAAGACTCAACAAGAAAGCTGAAAACAGGCCAGGACTGGAGCAGTAGTGTTCAAACCAGGGCTTACAAAGAGTGGGTAAGGAAACAACCAATGGGTGAGAATTCAGTCTCCTTCCCTCCTTTTAACCAGAGTTACAGCTCCTATCTGTTCTACGTTTAGGCTTTGCCATAATACTTCATTTTTCAAAGAGTCTAACACTTACACATATTGGAACCACTGGCCTCTGGGTATCTTAGGGAAACTCCAAAGGATCAGGACATTGCAGCAGAAGCAAAACAGAATGCCTGATGAGCAAGTACCCAGAATTTATCCACTATCTTGAATCCTCTGTAGTCTAGATATCTATTTTCTGCGTAGTTATTTCTAGGATCAGCTTTACCTTTGATCCCTGTGAATTTGGCAGATATATCACTACTGTAGGTTGAGGGGTGTAGAGACACTGCAGAAAGCAGGATAAAACCTGCAGAGCGTAACAAAAGTAGAACTTGAAACAGACCCTAAAGAGAATCTGATGTAATCACCCATCAAATGCAAGAACCCATCTACAGCATTCCTGACAGTTAGCCTCCAGTGCCTGGTTGAATTTACCCAGCAACAAGGGACAGGCTAGCTAGGCAAGCAGCCTGCCATTAAAGATCTTTCTCTTATTAAGCCAGGCCCTGCTTTTCTGACTTTTCCTCCGAAAGACCTCTGTCTTGTGTCTCATTTAATCTTCACAACCATCCTGTGAGGTGAGTCCTGTTCCCCAACTTCCACTCTTCTTCATATGCCCACACTGTGCAAACCGAATTACTTTGCATATTCCCTAATAATGTGTCCTCAGTTATGAATGATTTTTGCCCATTTCTAACAAAATCCCCCTCATAGGGCTGTTGCAAGGATCTGACAAGAAATCATATGCAAGATGGCAGAGCACATTCCCTGACACATAATTGGTCATCAGTAAACATATTTTCCTTTTTCTTGTGTTGTAAAACAATTGTACTATTATTTTAATAGATGGCTTATGTCCCTCACTGTGTAAGTTCCTTACAATCCTTGAGGGCAGAATGCTAATTTGTTTCATCTTTACATCTTTTATGCAATCTAGTACCATGTTTTGTCCTATAGACATTCAATAAAAATTCGCTGAATGTATGAATTGATGAATGAATGCAGTCTTTTGCTTTAAACTCCTAACGTGACATAGGCTAGGTCTTTAGAAGTTCAGAATAAGCTGACCAGACTGATCAGGAAGGGTCCAGGTGCCTCCTGCTGTTCTCTTCCTAGTCACATTGCCAAACACAGAGTGGGTTAAACACATGGTACAAATCATGAACCCAAATCCAAGCTTAGCTTTAGAATTCCTTCTAAAGGAAATTGCTGCTTATTCTGTCTGCTTCTAAGCATGGCATTGGTGATAACCCAGACACTATTTTAATGTCTTTTAGCTGAATACTAAGCCACTATGCAGTTATCACCACTAAAATCATTTATGAATCCAACCACCTCCTGTCCCTAGAAACAGGTTAGAAATATGCACAATGGGCCGGCCTGGTGGCACATTCAGTAGAGTGCAGCGCTTGGGAGCGCGGTGACGCTCCCGCCGAGGGTTCGGATCCCATATGGAGACCGGTCGGCTCACTGGCTGAGCACAGTGTGGGCGCCACACCGAGGGTTGAGATCCCGTTACCGGTCACGAAAAAAAAAGACAAAAAGGAAAAAAAAAAAAAAAAGAAATATGCACAATATCTTGCACCAAGCAAAGAGTCTTTTTTTCCCCTGATCCCGTTACCGGTCACGAAAAAAAAAGACAAAAAGGAAAAAAAAAAAAAAAGAAATATGCACAATATCTTGCACCAAGCAAAGAGTCTTTTTTTCCCCTTGCAACCCAGTTGTACTGGTTTTTCTATTGTTACTCACCAGATAAAGGCAAAAACCCAGTTACGTTCAACTTACCCATTTTATTTGCCTATGTTTAAATTTTTTTAAATTTTTAATTAAAAATAAGAATGGTCGCTTTTCAAAGTCTTTGAATAATGTTCAATTAATGGCTAAATTAAACAAATTAAATTCCCTTAACAGTTAACCCCATTACAAACTTAGTTCATTGATTTTCCTAAAAAGTATGCAGGGTTCCTCTGTTCTGAGAAAGGCCACCAAGATAGAGAGCCAGCCCTTTCAATACATAGGAGTAACTCCTGTTTCCCAGTCTGTGCCAGATGATTTGCATAGCGTTCATCCCAAGCAGGCCACGTCTTTCCCTAAGCTGTCAGGCCTTTCCAGGAGTGACAGGTCACTGACACCTTTCCCACCCCATGCACTGTGAACAGACATCTTTAGAGGTCTCAGAAACATGCTCAATCAACAACAGAGTAACCACAATCAAAGTACTCATAATCAGTAACTCCCCCCTTGATTTTCACCTGCCACAATATTAAGTAAGGCTCATTTTCCAGATAATATATCATGGCTTGCTAATAATCAAAATTTACCCAATTTGATATTGTGGTGCATCCCATTCCTTGGACCTGTGCCATATATGGTTCCCAGGTCTCAGACTGATTCATTAATTTCAACTCCACTCACCTTTTCATTTAGACAATCATTAATTTTCTGTTTCTTAATTTAGTCTCTCTTAATCCTTAACTAAATTTCTTACATTTTAGAATGGCATGTTAACTTCAATCCAGAAACTTCTGCCAAAGAGGACTGAGAAGAATGAATTTTAGATAAAATCAGATGTAAGATGAGAATGCGACCATTGTTTTAAATAAATGCTTTCATTGAAGGAATTTTCCTGGCAAGTTGAAACAAGTTGCTGATAAATAAATCTTCAGGCTACAGCATCTATCTCCCAGTTCCTGTGAAAATTACGTTCTCTGCTGCTTTCCCTAACTCCTCCAGATTCTATCTGCAGAAAAGCCTTCCCACTGAAGAATGCTGACTGTGCAGCATCTGAATTACTAGATAATTAGCACTTTGGTTTGTTAAACTAGCCAGGGTATTAAGGAAGCAAAGAGAAGTATCATAACTATCACTTTAGTATGTCTGTCTTTTAAATTCTTTAAACCTCTTTACTCTTACTTCATCTATATTGCTTGAATTCTAAATTGGATATAATGTAAGAGCCATAGAATTACCTTTTACATTGC
Organism: Galeopterus variegatus; assembly: GCF_000696425.1. Lineage (NCBI taxonomy): Eukaryota > Metazoa > Chordata > Mammalia > Dermoptera > Cynocephalidae > Galeopterus > Galeopterus variegatus. The sequence continues at coordinate 256,828 of NW_007726607.1, forward strand.
AAGATGCCATTTCTGAAAAAAAGATCATCACCCATTCCTGAATAAAAGGAAGTGTAAGAAATAGCATCGCACCTCTTCTTTTGTAAAATTAAAGTGTGTGCTCTGAGTTATAAGACCTAGCATCATTTGACATTTTTGAGCTTCAGTTTCTCCATCTATGAATGGGATGACATTAATGCAAAAGAAACAGTGTACTGAAGTGGAGCCATGAAACCCTGGGTGCTGCTACCCACTCCCCACCCCCACTCTCCCCCAGCCTCCTTCTGACAGAGTCTGAAATGGTTCTCTGCAGGCAGGATTCCTCAGTTAACATCCTGAGACCCTTGCCACCTTCAATAGTCATGATTGTACCGTGGATTCCCACCTGAATCAAAGACAGTCAAGTATAAATTTGTCAAGAGCCTGGAGCAAACAAGCATAGGAACTTTTCAGCAGAGATCCATACTGAATAGTCACTAACTGGCCCAATCAGTTCTTCTCACAAGACATTGAATGTGAGACACATAGAAAACCAGACAATAAAGTAGAGCAGAAACAATGAGGCACATAGAATAAAGGCAATAAACAGAAGCATGAGTAAGTAGATGCATAGGTTATAGCAAATGAGATCAGAAGAAAGTAGTCAGTAACCACAGTAAAACTTAAAGCAGAAAGGGATAGATGCTGAGAGTCACACACAGAAAAAGTAGTAGTCAGAAGCCATGATGCAGTAGACACCAAGGGAATAGTGGACAGTAGCTGCAAAAGTAATTGAAAATATAACAACAATAATAAAAATGATGATGGTAATAGCAAACACATACCAGTTTCTGTGTGCCAGGTACTGTTTTAAATGCTTTAAGTATATTAACATCAACCCTGTTTGATGTCTGTTTCCATTTCACAAATGAGGAAACTAAGCCACAGACAGCTTAAATTACTAGCCCAAGGTCACATAACTAGGAGGTAGCATGGTTCAGTCCAGTTTGGCATTAGAGTCTGTGCTGAGAGAGAAACTGGGTTACGAGAATGATAGGCTTAGTAGAGATACTGTTGAATCCTGAACCGTGTTCCAGTTCTCATGAGGCTTGATGGTTCAGTGGTTTCCTGCGTTGCCTTCATTCTTCAGGTAGACTCACACTGAATCTCTATCACCTAAGGTAATTGGAATACTCTGTAATGCCTTACCACTTGACAGAGCTTAACTGATGCTGTGACTTTAATTGAGATAATAAATGGGGGAGCGTTTTATCTTCCCTGAAAGAAATGGACTGGACAAAGTGAAATGTTTTTATTCTGAAATGAGATGAAATTTCTTAAGATAAGATCTGATGATCAAGACTGAGTTTGTCTTTAAATCATGTTTCTTTGTGACACTATTTCGGGTCAGCCTCAGTCTATCATGCTGGTATATTTTGCCACACACTGAGAGAATTTTAAAATGTATTAGTTTACAGCATATAATTATCACTGTGTATTAATTAAATCTCATTATATTAATTGCATGGCCCTGTTCTACCTCATTCCTTCTCTAAGCAACTAGAACGAAGAGGCTATGATTACAGGGGTAATGAACAAAGGCCAAAAGAAAAGGAGCTTGAATATTGTTTTATCTTTACACAACCTCTCACATCAGCAGCCAGATCACTTAGGGTCTTGAAGTAGTTTAGATTTATTCTAATTATAATGAGAACAAAGGGCATATCTTACTACCATCTTGTTTCACCAAAAAAGAAAAACCTTTTCAGTCAACTCTTTTGCTTTTATTGAGTACATTTATGAGAGTGACCACTGGTACAAGTAAAGATGCTGCTTTCTTCCAGGACTCATTTGTAAAGTTCTGAGCTTTCCTATCAAAAGGGCAATGGAGGGAGATTATGAATCAGTGATTCTGTTATTATGTTAAGAAGGAAAAGAGTTGAACCCTAGATTCAGCCCTTCTTGGGAGAGAATTAATTGCAAGGAAATTGCAAAGAACAACTCAAAATTGTTCTGCCCACTGTGCTATGAAATCTGCTGAAATGCCAGCAGAAGATTTAGTTAGAACTTTATGTCTTGCGCTAAAAATTATTTCCATATATTTTTTGAAAAAGCATTAGTGTGGGACATTTTATTCTAATCCATTAAACCCACTGGCTTCTAAATTATTTTAGAAGGTAATAAATATGTCAAACAAAATTAATGCCCTCTTCCAAAATGTCACTCAAAATCCCCTGACTTTCTTTACCTCCTAATGAGGATTAATCTTGTAAGGATCAGCTTTATTTGTCCTGTTCTATTTTAGACATCAGGGTTGTGTTCAGTTGTCTTCTAAAGCTTTATTTATTTATAGAATAAAAGAGTCATATGTGTGGAAATAACAACACTTTTGTCAGAAAGTCAGGCAACAACACGGAAGCTCCAGGGTCCAAATGCCACTAGTAATGGAGCGTACTTCCTGGGTAGCAGGCAAGAGGGAGGGAGGTGGGGAAAGAAATCGATTGCCCTGCAGCAGAGACCCTCAGACTATAAATAAGCAATCACCAAACAATCTGCATTGTTCACCCCAGCAGAATCCCTCTGCTCTGAAGTGTCTGCTTCCCTCCCACCCCCATACACACTCTCCTCTCCCACTGACTAATGGCTCATTGACCGTAAATAGAAAGAAAACAAACTAGTCTTTCTTGTGATCCTGGGACTCCACCAGGGCATGGCAATTAATGTTAAACTTTGAACACCATTCTTGGTCACCCTTTCATGGACTCTGAGAGCTTAGTCTTAGAATCTCATTTAATCTTCCCAACAACCCTAAAAGTAATTGCAGTTATTATCACAACTTTCTAGATGATGAAACCGGGGCCTAGAAGCAGAACCGGCTTCATGGGCAGGAGATATGTGCAGCTGCACAGGGACCCCAGCTTACAGGGGCCCCCATATTTCATGTAATGTGCTGCTGATGCCATATTAAAATTCTTAATAATTTTTAACAAGGAGCCTCACATCTTTATTTTGCACTGGGTCCTGCAAATTATGTTACTTATCTTGCCTGGAAGGGTTAAGTGACTTTACCAAGGTCTCTGCATTATTTTTTCAGGGCTACCATAACAAATTCCCACAGACTGAGTAGCTTCAACAACAGAAATGTATTTTCTCACAGTTCTGAAGGCTAACAGTCCAAGATCAAGGTGTCAGCAGGGTTAGTGTCTTCTGAAGCCTCTCTTCTTGGCTTGTAGATGGCCACGTTCTCTCTGTGTCTTCACGTGGTCCTGGGGATTAGGGCTCACCCTAAAGACCTCGTTTTAACATAATCACTTCTTTAAAGACTCTTTCTCCAAATACAGTCACATTCTAAGGCACTGAGGGTTAAGGTTTCCACATGTGAATTTGGAGAGGACACAATTCAGCCTATAACAATCCCATGGCCAGAAAGTAGAACAGCCACTAAGATTTGTTCCATTTACTGTTCTCTATTTGTCTTCATGGAATACTCAAGCAAGTATGTAAGAGCAGCTCTTCTTGTCACTAGTTGAAGAAGCAGAGGCACAGAAAGGTCACTACTTGCTATCGTGAAGAGACTGGCAATACAGGAAATATATCAGTATTCTGATAGCACTGGGTCTCAATCCCAGCTCGCCTGGGCCGGCACCACCTTTCACAACCAACACACAGACATGACTGCCAGAAAAGATGGTCCCTCTCCCCAATTATAAGATCTTGGGCTGTCTGCCCTTGGTTGATTTCAAAATAGCACAGTTGAGTCTGTTTCGAGCCAGGAAAAAAAACATCATTACTCTTCTACTCACAAGTCACACAAAGGCACCTCTGTGGAGTGAATCCAAATTGTGTAGCCTAGCCTCTTTATCTCATTCTCTGCTGGCTCCAAGCTGTGAGCAGTGAGCAGTGAGAAGTGAATATGCTGAGATAACCAGGGATTAAGACAACTCATTTAAGTGATAAAACAGGAAACTCATTTCCAATTTGGACATGGGTAATGTTTTAATGTGAACAGATCTGGAGTTTGGACTGAAGACCCAGGAGTGTTATATAATACCAATGGCAAGGAGGGAAGGGATGGGATTTCTTCTTTCGAAGAGTTCTTTTGCGACAGTTGAGCAGTTCTGCTTTGGCTCACAAAAACTGCAGAGTAGGAAGGGTGGTGGATCAGGGACAGAGAACTCTGGTTTCAGTTCTGGCTCTGACACTAACATTGGGCAACTTACTTCACCTCTCCAGACCCTGGTTTCTTTTCTGCAGCTTGATGCTTGTTGAGCTCTTTTACCTGCCCGTAATCCTGCCGAATGGGCCAATTGTCGAGCTAGGGCTGCATCTGGAGCTCACAGACCCCTCAAGCCCATTCACGGACTGGGTCACAAACCCTTCACACTCCAGGCTGGGTCTCCAGACCCCTCACAGTCAGGTCTATGAGCTAGGTAACTGGCAAACAGGTCCTTGGAAGCCTTAGGCTGGAGACCATGGCCACGCAGAGCAGACACCTGAGGCAGTCAATGCCAGCCAAGGTGGTGGTGCTGCGCAGATGCACTAACTCCACCCACACACAACTTATTTACAAAGAATGCACTGCACCACCCCCAACTGGACCCAAGGCAAGGGGGCCTGATTAAATTATTCTATTTTCCCAACAATGCTCTAAAGTCCCATTCTATCTCTCAAATTCAATATCACTGATGGGGTATAGTAAGTGTTCTTTGTATAAATGAGAGAGCATGACATCCAAATTTTCATTTAAATTTTGTTTCCAGTTATTGTAATACGATCTTTTATAATTTATTATTTTAAAATAATTTTCCTCCCTGCACCAGCCAGCCACCAATAAATACATACAAACGTACATACATACATACATAAAATAATTCTCCTTTATGAGTAAAAAAAATCATAACATCAGTGGGGAAACAAGACACCTTGACCAGGTAATAAAATTGACATCACCAATAAGGGGCAGATCAGCTTTGCACACCTCCAGACATGATACCCTGAAAAGGATAGAACACCACTTAGGTATTACTCTGGCTAAAAATGCATAATGTAAATCTAATCATGAGAAAATATCAAACAAACCCAAACTGAGAGATATTCTGTAAAATAATTGGCCTATTCTTAAAAAATGTCAAAGGCATGAAAGCCAAAAATACTTGAAGAAGTCATCTAGATAAAAGGAGATTAAAAAGACATGACAAGACACTTGCTACTTAATCCTGAACTGGATTCTATATGGAAAATAATTTCTATAAAAGACACTATTGGGACAAGTGACAAAATTAGAATATGGGTAGTAGATTAATGTATCAATGTTAAAGTTCCTAAATTTTATAACCATACCATTGATCTGTAAGAAAATATTCTTGTTCTTAGGATACACAGACTCAAATATTATGGAGAAATGGAAATGATATATGCAGACTTCCAAATAATTCCAAAAAATGTAGAGAGAGAGAGAAAATTAATAAAGCAAATGTGGTAAAATGTTAAATATTGACGAATCTGGGTAAAGGGTATATGGCAGTTTTTCATTTTATTCTCACAAACTTTTTGTTAAGTTTGAGATTATTTAAAATAAAAAGTTCTACAAAACTAACACATGTTCATTGCATACAATTTTCTGAAGAAAAAGTCACCTGTGACCCCCCCACCCAAACTGTTAGCTTTTTGTGTATACCCGATTTCTTTAGATGAAAAGAGGTCTTTGTAAAATAAAAAGTTCTACAAAACTAACACATGTTCATTGCATACAATTTTCTGAAGAAAAAGTCACCTGTGACCACCCCACCCAAACTGTTAGCTTTTTGTGTATACCCGATTTCTTTAGATGAAAAGAGGTCTTTGGTGACAACTGGGCAGCATGAGCATTTGTTGTGCTTTGGGTCACAAGTACAGGATAGTGGGAAGGGGGGCAGATCAGGCCCAGTCGTTGGTTTGTTGGGGCTTGTAATCTAGTCCAGTCAATGGTTCCTAAGAGCAAGTCTGCTGGGAGATCCTGCAAAAGATTTTCCCCCATTCTTTTCTTCTGTTGCATGTTATGTCACAAATAAACATTTGGAATAGCAGTAGCCATCATGGGCCATGAAGGGTAAGCCAAGAGACTGGAAGAAAAGGCAGTTCAGAGCACTGACATCACTGTCATCACTGCTTAATTAACCAACCCTGGGACCATCCTAGCTGTGGAGATTCTGCCACATGAGATAATAAATGTCCTTATTCTTTAAGCCAACTTTATTTAGGTATTCTGTTACAGACAAAAGCATCCCCACGGTTAAACCTCTACTCTTAAGATAATCAACCATCTGCTTTGCTCACTTGTCAATCACATGTAGAAAAAGCCCTTCCAAAGGAAAAAAGTCATAGGACCAAATGTGATTTTTTGAGCATGTGGCAATCTCACCAGCCAGAAGCTAAAGGGAACACAAGTTTCCAGATTGGGACAGACAGTGTGAGCGACTGCCCAGAAAATGAGAAAGGGGAGCCAACACCACTCTGGTGTGGAGAGGCCTGAGTACCAGAAAGAGTATCTGGACTTTAGACTCGCTTTGCCTTCCAGATGGAGATTCATTTTGAGAGTAGAGAAAGTGGAGGAAGCATAAAAAGTTGTAGCTCCTGGAGATGCTCACTACAGGGTAGGTGAAGAGTGAGGCCATTGGCCATCCCAAGCCTCTGTCCATGACCTTTGCATCAACATGGCTTCTGGGAGTAGTGGCCGATGGCGGAAATGATGCCAGAGAGGGTCAATGTTGCATATGACCACTGAAGGCCATAGCACTGGTGGAAGTTTCACTTGGTATTTAGTAAACATTAGTTCATTGACTCATTAATAAATATTTTTTGAGTACTTGCTATCTTCTAAGTATTGTGCTATATATAAATATACAGGGCTTAACATGACATTGTTTCCACTCTCACAGAGCTTACAATCCAATTTGGGTAGGTTGTGTTCACCTGCAGCCAGACAGGTCTAGGTTCAAATCCTGACTCCACCATTTACAGGGGACCCTGCACAAGCTACTATCCTCTCTGTGCCTCAATTACCTCATGTATAAAAATGGGGATAACAACAAAACCTAGCTTATAAAGTAATTGTGAGGATTAAATAATAAAATATATATGATGTACTTAACACAGTGCATGGAACATAGCAATCACTCAATAAACAACATGACTATTGTTAGTTATTGTATGTTATTGTTATTGTATGAACTGTAATTATTATCATATTAATTAATAATAATTGTTGCTGTTGTTACTGATATTATTATTATTTACATTTGCACTCTTATGGTGCTAAAGAGGATGGAATTTTGCTGAAGATAATCCACTTTAAAGATGAGTATAGCCTTATCTGCAAAACCACTGAAGGAGGGTGATGGGGTTGGATACGTACACAGTCTAGGAGTCAAAAAGTGTTCTTTACTCTCTTTTCCTCAACACCTTTCTGGAAGCACTTCACACTAAATACAAGAAATCTTGAGAGTCAGAGGCTGTGAAGGTGTCATCAATCCCAGGACAATTCTCCTCTCAAAGCAGCTACGATCTCACCTGGAGAGATTACCTCAATCTGAGAGGCAAGAATGCACCTTTGCAAATGCAAATGAAACATCATTCTCTTTTGGAAGGGATTTGGATCATGAAAAATTCCAAGTGATCTTCAGTCACTTGACCTGCTATATAAGATTTTTCTCTTCCCCTCCAGTGCCTCACAGACCAAGGAGAATATATAAAAATGAGAAAAAAATTATTTCTGTCTCCGGACACAGAAACATCAACTGTGTAGAGCAGGCAGAATGTCACATTTGTTATTGTTTCAGAAATGCCTGGATCTCATCAAGTACCATCAGTAGGACATTCAGTCATGTATGCGACTGCTTATTAGGCAAGTGCTCTTCGTTAAGTAAACACAAAATGTCACAATAGACACTACCACTTGTCCAGAAAGCAAAATAACCACACAAACAACACGGGCATTTCATAAAGCAATAATTCAATCACTAAAAAGCTCCCTTAATTCAAACATGCATACTTTCATCCTCCACCTAGGCCCACATTTCACTCAAGTACATTTAGTTATGTACTTGACGATAAGCCCTCTGAAATGTTTATTTGCTGCCATTTATTTCAGGATGATGCCTACCCCATAAATCAAATTTAAGATTTCTCTGGAAACACAAAAGGAAACAAAAATCATTCAACTTATTTTTAAAATAAGTTATAGTATAACATGGTTTTAAAAATTCAAATTGAACTTTGAAAAGTAATTATCTCACCCACCCCTGCCTCCACCTCCCCAGTCCCCATCCTCAGATCTGCATCTAAGAGCCTTAAGCAAGAAAAGAGGCATATGCAGTAGGACGGCAGACTGGGTTAATTCAGTGGTTCATTGACGCCACTGAGTAGCCAGGCTGTTTGTATCCTTCTATAGTATCCATTGGCCTTGTCTTAATGGTTGCAAACCCAAACTTGCTGCAAGATTACTTAAGGGATTTCAAGCACCAACTCTGCACACAGTGACTGACATCCAAAAGAAAATAAATAAATCTTTTCTTCCTATTGTGTCTTTTAAGATTAAGGAAAGCCTTGCCCAGAAACCTCCCTCCTCCAGCAGATATCCTTTCAAATCTCATTGGTCAGAATTGAATCACATTTACACCTACACCAACCACTGGCAAGGGGATTAGGGCCACTTTGATAGACTTAGGTCAATTAGGATCTGACCCAGGGTCTATCTAACAGGGGAAGGGTAGATACCTGTAAGAAGGGGAAGTGTGGAATGGCCACTGAGTACGCACTGTTACATTGTCTTGTACTTTGCCTTATTTGTTAAACTAAATCACTTGGAGATTAGCCTTATCAGAGAAACTAGTCGTTCAAAATGAGAAGAAAGAGAGAAAAAGTCATCATCCCAAGCAGTCAAGTTGGAGGAAGAACCTTGTATTACTTGGTTAGTGATTATTCTGTGACATGGAATATTAACGTCTCCTAAAGATCATGTAGAAAAGAGATTGGAAAACTGAAATTAAAAAACAAAAAACAAACAAACAGAAAAACTAAAATGGTTTCACACTTCATGAAGTTATACCAAAATCAAAGCTAATCCCCTAGGTAACTAACAGGCTCTCTAAAGACCTCAGGGTTACATCCTCTCACCCGCCATAACTACCCTCCCCCATTGCAAACCAAATGTTCTGTGGGCAATTTCTACCTTTCCTCACTTCTGCTTGGTCATAGGCCAGGACCCCTAATTTGAAGATACTGTCGCATCCAGTCCCCATCCAAGGTGAGCAGTGTAACTTTAGGCTCCACCAATCAGTAAATTTCATTTTGTTTCCTTTGGACTTGTATTACAGTTCTCCAGAGAAACATAATCAATAGAGCAGCTAGCTAGATAGATAGAAAGATGTTTACTATGAGGGATTGGCTCACTCAGTTTTGGAAGACGGCATGCCCCACGATCTGCTGTCAGCAAGCTGAAGGCCCAGGAAAGTCCGAAAGGTCTGAGAACCAGGGGAGCCAATGGTTTAAGTCCAAGTTTAGGATTGAAATCCCCAGAACCAGGAGCACCAAGTGCAGGAGAAGACAGATGTCCCAGTTTATGCAGAGAGAGCAAATTCACCCTTTCTCTGCCTTTTTGCTCTATTGAGGCCCTCGACGATTGTAAGATGCCTCCTGCATTGGTGAGGGTGGGTCTTCTTTACTCAGTCTATGGATTCCTATGCTAATCTCTTCCAGAAACACCTCACAGTCACACCCAGAAATAATATTTTACCAGCTTTCTGGGCATCCCTCAGCCCAATCAAGTTGATATATGAAAATTAACCATCACATAACAAGTGCTTACTAAATTCTGGACACCTTAGCACACTTTTTCTCACCAATCTGCTTTCTCCTCTTAACCTAGCGTGGCTACACAGTCTACGTGAACAGATTTAGCCTTCATAACTGGGAAACCCACTTAGTCATACACGGAACATTCTTTCCTGTTTTTCCTTTTATTCAGGCAAAAACCTCTTGCAGATCCAGTCTTTTTCCTCCCTCGTGATTACCTATCCTTTTAAACCTTGACTCCTTCATCCTGGATACAGTTTATTCCTCTTCCTCATTAGCCTTTTAGCATTCAGAGCAAAATGTTTACTCTCGGGAAGTTTTTCTTATTGTTATGCTATTATCCCCACTTTCAAATGAACATATTTTGTAATAGTATTCATATAAGATGTGATGTGTCTGTATAGTCCTAGTTTAGTCTGTGTTCTTATGAACCTTATGCTTAAATGGGAAAGGCCAGATAAACAATAAAACTAATAAATAAGTAAAGTATGTATTATGTTAGAAGTCATGGCAAAAAATAGACCAGGGAGGGAGGGTTGGGAGAGATGGGAAAGGAAAGAGAGGAATGCGGTTTTAAACATGATGGGCCTATAGCCCTCAATAAAAGGAAGACTTTTTTAAATCCCTCATTTTAAAGCGTACAGTTCAGTGGTTTTTAATATATTCACACAGTTGTACAACCATCAATACCATCAAATTCCAGAATATTTTATTGCTTCAAAAAGAAATCCCATACCCATTTGTAGTCACCACTCCCTCACCCCCTAGTCTGACAGCTGTTAATCTACCTTGTCTGTATGGATTGGCCTATTCTGGACATTTCATATAAATGGAATCACACAATATATAGCCTCGTGTGTCTGGCTTTTTCCAATTAGCATAATGTTTGCAAAGGTCATTCACACTGTAGCATGTTTGAGTCCTTCATTCTTTTTTTTTTCCTTTTTGTCTCTTTTTTTGTGACCGGCAATGGGATCGCAACCCTCGGTGTTGCCCCCGCATCTCGCTCAGCCAGTGAGCAGCCGGTCTGTATGTGGGATCCGAACCCTCGGCGGGAGCGCCGCTGCGCTTCCCAAGCGGTGCACTAGCACAGTGCGCCACCGGGCCAGCCCTTTTTTTTTTTTTTTTGTCTTTTTCCGTATCCGGCAACGGGATCGCAACCCTCGGTGTTGCTCCCGCATACATTTATTCACATTATCAAAATCACTGTTGTCTTCAGTGAGAATTTAATTGGATTAGGAGGTTTATATGGATTTGCTTAATTTTAAAAGCTAGGTGTTCAGTATTGTAAATGAAGTTCTTCCTACTGCAGTTGGCATAATTTGTCTAATATATATTTATTTCATATTTTGGAAAAATAGTACACCAGTAATTTTATGGTTTTAAACTGTTTTCAGATTCATTAGGCTTTTGCCAGATTTTTTTAGATTGTCCTCTTGAGACCTGTTTACAGAGGAATGGCCAGAGACCACAAGCACTGCCTGATGAGACCATCTACCTCATGGGAAAAAAGATAGAAAAGCCCAACCCTGAGAAAAATGCTTGGGAACAAAACAGCCTCACAATTCAGAGTCCAGCATGTTCTTCAGAGGCCAGGTATCCTACTCAAAGCCATCCTTCTTTGGGTGCTCCCCTGTGCCAGGCACAATGCTTAAATGCTTTACCTGTATTAGCTTGGTTAATCCTCACACAGGCCTTGGACAGATATTGTTATTTTCCACTTTTAATCGCTGGAAGGGAGAATGAGTGGGCTTTGTGGGATCTAAGGGAATGGCAGGATCCCCTTTGGCTGCCCCATAAAGTGGCTTTGTGTGCAAGAGGAAACTGAATCGAGAAAGTTTAATTTGTCCAGAGTCAATGAGCTTTTAAATGACAGCTGCATTTGAACTCGTTTGTTTACAGATGTCTGCTCTTACTAGGATTATACTGTCTCCCAGAGGTCGGAGCAGGGAATTCAGAGTGGAACACAACTTTGTACTCTTGCTGCAATAGCATAGTCTAAATAGATTGTCTGTTTTTTTGTTTTTGTTTTGTTTTGTTTTAAAGATGACCGGTAAGGGGATCTTAACCCTTGGCCTGGTGTTGTCAGCACCACACTCAGCCAGTGAGTGAACCAGCCATCCCTATGTAGGATCCGAACCCATGGCCTTGGTGTTATCAGCACCGCACTCTCCTGAGTTAGCCATGGGCCGGCCTGCCTGGTTTTTTTCTTATAGAAAGAAATCTGTGAAAGAGCAGAACTGGTACTGAATCCTAATTTGCCTCAGAGATTGCTATAGTTAAACTGCTTGTGCATTTGTGAGGCATGTGAACTATGGCGCCTAATGCTTTTTCCTTTGTGATATATGTCTTGAGAGTTCTAGAGCAGAACATTTCTAGTAGAAATTTCACTAATGAGGGAAGTGGATTTGCACTGTCGATATGGTAGCCACT
>NW_007726607.1:269981-274736 GCF_000696425.1 Galeopterus variegatus
TTTATTGATTTGCGTATATGGAACCACCCTTGCTTCCCAGGTATGAATCCCACTTGATCGTGGTGAATGATCTTGGATATGTGTTGTTGTATTCTGTTTTCTAATATTTTATTGAGGATTTTTGCATCTATGTTCATCAAGGATATTTGCCTGTAGTTTTCTTTCTTGGTTATCTCTTTACCTGGTTTTGGTATCAGGATTATGTTTGCTTCGTAGAATGTGTTTGGAAGCTTTGCTTCTGTTTCAATCTTTTGGAATAGTTTGTAAAGAATTGGTGTCATTTCCTCTTTGAATGTTTGGTAAAATTCTGCTGTGAATCCATCTGGTCCTGGGCTTTTCTTTGTTGGGAGCTGTTTGAGTCCTTCATTCTTTTTTGTAGCTGGATAATACTTCATCGTATGGATATACCACATTTTGTTTATCTATTCATCAGTTGATGGACATTTGGATTGTTTCTACTTTTTGACTATTATGAATAATACTGTTATGAACATTTGTGCATAGGGCATATGTTTGTAGTTCTTTCAGGTATATACCTAGAAGTGGAATTGCTGGGTCATATGGGAACTCTATATTTAACTTCTTGAGGAACTGTTTTCCAAAACAGCTACAACATTTTACATTCCCACTAGCAATAAACCAGGGTTCCAACTTCTCCACATCCTCACCAAGACTTATTATCTGTCTATTTTATACAGCCAAGAAGATGGCATTTGAGCCAATGTTCAAAGGCACTGTGGGAGTGAACCTTGTGGATATCCAGGGGAAGACACTTCCAGGCAGAGGGGCCAGCCAGGGCAATGCCCTTGAGACGAGAGTGTGCCTGGTATGTTCCAGGAGCAGCAAAACAGACCATGAAACTGGAGAGGTGGGTTCGGGACAGCAAGTAGAATAGAATGGGATCAGAGAGCTAATAGGACAGTGACCACATATGGGTAGTTGAAAGCCATTGTGAGGACTTTGGCTTTTACTCTAAAAGCAATTGAAAGCCACTGAAGGGTATTGGAGCAGAAGGGTGACATGATTTGACCTACATTATAATAGCAGCACTCTGACTGCTGAATTATATATGGGAATCAAGGAGAATAGAGAGAGAAGTGGTAGATTTTTACAATAGTGCTGGCATGCGTGGTCAGTGGTGTCAGGGAGGTGGTGAAACGGGGTTGAATTCTGCATATGTTTTAAGGAAGAAGCAACAAGGTTTCCTGACTGAGAGTGGACTATAAGAAAGGAGTCAAGTATAACTTCACAATTTGTGGTTCATTCATTTTTACTTCAAGATGTATCAGGAAGTACATTAAGATTCATTTCTTCACTATTAGGTCAGACACAAGTTCTTAATTAAAGTAATCTTACATGTTTAAAAATATTGTCCATGATAATAACAACAAGAAGAATACCCTACAACCTATTAAACATCAGGTCTTTTAATCCAACTATCTCATGAAGCAGGTGTTATTTTCCTAAATTTATATATGTGTAAATAAAGGTGTGACTAATAACTGACAGCTCCCCTAATTTTTGTCCCCACTTGCAGTTTAGGACCAGCTAGAGAAAGGCAAATACGTACTTCTAAGCAGTCACATAGGGTGCCCCTCTTCTAATGAGCCCGTCTACAGTTTCCCCGTGCTTCCCCATGCCAACAGCCTCCAATCAGGGCATATCTGAAGTCTTCCCTTTTTTCCACTGTAAAGCCTTCCCACTCCTCTGCCTGCCTCTGAGCCTCTGATGAAAAGCAAGTGACAGTGTCTGACTTCCTTGCCCATAACAAGCTCTGAATAAATAGCTTTTGCTTGTTCTCATTTGGCTGGTCTTTGTGTATTCCCACAAGTGTCTTAGATCAGGTTCCCTGGGAAAAGGACTCTGAGATGAGGACTTATGTGTAGGTTTATTGGGGAGCACTAGCAGGATGGATACCTTGAAGGGGACGATGGGAACAGGATTGGGCACATGGGGAAGCTGAACTGTGACACAATCGCATTAGAGAGCTCAGCTGACCCCACAGGGAGCTCTGAGGCTAGAAGGCCCTTCAGAAAGGTACCCTGGATTAGTCACCGGGTGCAGGCCACCTTAAGGGAAGGAGAGGACCTTTAGTTGAGACAGCTCTCTTTGACCAAGAGCAAGTCTAAGGGAGGATCTCTGTTATGAACTCTCCTTAGGCCGCTGGGGAATGAATACTTACATCTTCTTGCAGGGGGAGAGATTAGGTGACGCCACCAAACACACGGTTGATGGCAGATCATGACTTTAACCCAAATTTGAATCCAAGTTCAAAGCTCTTTTCACTACAGCATGGCTGTCTTCACTCAAAAAATGTGACAAATGGAAATATTGTGAACACTCATATTCTTTCCTCCTAGTCCAAAACTAAGACCATATTTGTACAGTGAATCAGACAGTTTTAGCAAGTGATTTAGAGCATAGCAGTTGGCTCAGCTGAATATGGCATTAAAAGTACTGAAATAAAACCCAATCCAACCAACCAAAAGCAGCTAACTGAATTGCCACATGTAGACATTCACACCGTCTTCATATTACAGCACTTTTCTAAATGTTTCCCTCTCTCACTAGAGCAGAGCATTGTGGCATCCAGCTTTCTGACTCGAGATGCTGACAAATTGAAAATAAATTGATGTGAAAATAGTATCATTCCCACTTCAAGAATTTTCATCCCCCTGGGAAACTTATTTCATATTAGTCAAATCCTAATAAAATGTATCTCAAAAGTTAGTATAATATTAACTTTTTAAAACGTTCTAGTTCTCTACTTTACTCTGTCACTAGTGTTATATGATTATCACAAGGCTTTCAGCTTTATTTGAGCTACTTAAACTAAATACTTCTTTTTGGGTTTTACAAATACGACAGCTGGTGCTATATCTAGTAATGGGAACTTACCCAAAGATTATCAAAAACATACACCAAGTTCTGTCTACAAATAGATCTGAATAGTTCTTTATCTGTAAACAAGTTGATAACTGACTTTTTTTTTTTTTAAGTCTGTCTGTCAGCATATTCTCTCACTATCACAAGACCTTTTGACTATGTTAATCATTGTTCCCAGAGCATTTGGCTTTTTCTTTTCATGTGTCCTAGAAATTCCCTCACATTACCTTGCCCCCCTGTCCTCCCACCCTTTCTCACCCCCTTCCCCCAAGAAAGTAGTCACCTCTTGATTAACCTTTTATAGGATTTTAGCTAATTTGTAATTCCAGGTAGTTTTTGCCCATAGCGTGGTAATTCTTAAACTTTAGTTCTTAAAAATTGCTATGGAAATCAATTAAAATAGAGGATATCAGACACTTATTCCAGATCTAAAAACTCAGAACTGCTGGAGGTGATGCTCAAACAAATGTGTAATCAAATGCCTCTTTTTAGAATTCTGTTAAATATCACAGCTTGAGAACGACTCACAAACAAATTGCACATTTTTAGCAACTGATATCATTTTCTGGCTATGGAATATTAGGATAAAAGTGACATTTGGAGTCCAGTCTATGAATCTAAGAATAACCAACAGGCTGGATTTTCCCATCAGTGATTCATTTGCATGATGAGGCCTATTAGAAGGGTAACAATATAAATGCAAAGACCAAGGGCCAATCTAAGAAAAATTGCTGTAGAAGAATTGGCATGACCCCGTGATTACTAGAATGTAAAAACAAAAGAACAGTAAAGAAGTTAAAAATTACTTCAAGGGTATGAGAAGATGGGGACATTGAAAAAATGACCATGACAGAAATTATTGAACAAATATTGACTATACCACTGGGTGAAGTGATAGGGAGGCCACAAAGGTAAGAACACAGAGTTTAATTTACTTTAACAGGTATTTATTGAGTACTTATTACATGCACAGCATTTTCCCATAGGGTACCAAGGTCTGGCTCCCAAATTTGGATTTATATCAGACTTAGCTGGGGAGATTTTAAAAGTAAGGTTCCTGGATCCTCTACTGGATCAAAATATCTGGGGGTGGGCTTGGAAATCTCCAAAGTATAAAGCTCCCCAAGTGATTCTGATGTATTAGTCAATGGGCCAGCATTTGGAAATCACTACTCCAGAGACCACAAAAATGAGTGAGGCATAGTGTTTATTTTTAAGGAATGTACAAACTGGTATGGTGAACTCTATGCTGTACCAGCTTTCCTGACTCAGCCTTATATTCCTGGTTTCTAATTTAAACATGATATTTCTTCTCTCTGAAATGACTTTTCTCATCTCTGCTATGAAAATAATATCTATCCTTCAAGATCCATTCAATTTAAGGAGAATTGGGACCACACATTTCATATCTCTCTGCCACCACCCTTACAACCCCACATCCATCACACAACCAAAGACCATAAAATCCACCCCACAATGTCTGCTTCTCCTGTGGTCTCTTTTTCATTCCCATCTCCACCTCTTCAGCCCACCTGTACCACTGACTAGCCTTTTAACCAATCTCTTACATTACATCTGCCCTCCTGCTCCAATTTATTCTTCATGGTTCTATTAATCTGGTGCCGTCCAATTATAAGTATTCCTCATATTTAAAATAGATGCTAGTAATTTCCTCATTACCTACAAAGTTAGGGCTAAAATGCTTCAGGGTGACATTCAAAATTCTCTACTGTATCATTTAGGCTTCCTTTGATTAGAAGCAACAGAACCAACTCTGGCTGATTTAAGCAGAAAAAAGACATAGACATATTCACAAAATCAAAGTTCTGATTATTTCCATTCTTTTTTTTTTTTCCTTTTTGTCTTTTT
>NW_007726607.1:274939-293816 GCF_000696425.1 Galeopterus variegatus
GGAGCGCCGCTGCACTCCCAAGCACCGCACTCTACCGAGTGCGCCACCGGGCCGGCCCTATTTCCATTCTTTTGATGATTCTTCTTAAAATTCTTGTTCTTAGAGAATGTCTAATGTAACATATTTCCAATTCTTATTACTAGGAAGACGGGACATTGACTGAAAGACCATTTATAATTAGGCCCACTGAGAAAAGATAGTTCTTCAAAGCAAAATTAGGGTACTCTTACTAAAAGGAGAAATGAATGTTAAGAAAAACCAAGAAATGCCCACTACATCCAAAATCGGGCCCCAATCCAATTCAAGTAAAATTGGATATAGTGGAGAAGAATTCTGTGCTGTCTTTTCTGAAACATCAGAGGTCAAAATGGGGAAAATAACCAAGGGAGCTTATACTTGATCATCTCAATGTACTTACTCAGTGTTGGGGGAAATGGAAGTCTAATGGTTTGAAGCAAATGTTTTAAATGATTTGTATGTGAAATGACTCAAGATGTCATTGTGAGTCCTAAGGGTAAAGATAAACTGTTTTCATTTTTTCTGTGATCAACCAACTTCCACATGATTAGAATGTCCTTTAAAAATCACTGTACAGCATTTTTTAAAAAAAAATAAGTTAGCCACCATAATACGGGAACAGCCAGAATTTTATTGGGGAGAAAGTCAGCAGGGTAATGTAACTTCTGTGATCAACCAACTTCCACATGATTAGAATGTCCTTTAAAAATCACTGTACAGCATTTTTAAAAAAAAAATAAGTTAGCCACCATAATACGGGAACAGCCAGAATTTTATTGGGGAGAAAGTCAGCAGGGTAATGTAACTTCTGTGTCTTTATGAGGGTAACAAGTCTTCCACTTCCAAATTCAAGAAAGGTGCAATCATCTCCCATAGTTCCCACATTGCTCGTCACCCAAGCATTCTAGAGAGCACACTTTCAAAGAGAAACAGGATCAAAAAATAGTATGTAACATGAAAGTCCAGTGAAGGCAATGACATAAAACATGATGAAAATCCTCAGTGCATATTTCCTGCAGGAAAGAAAACATCTGTGTTAAGAAAATTCTGAAGAAAATCACATTGATAGGACTCCTGGCTCCTCCACCCTGTAGCTCTAAAACTAAGCAACTGAATTTCTCTTGACTTCAGTTTTCATATGTAAAAGAAGCAGCTTGGAGTAGATGAGTACGTAAATCCTGCTAGGGCTGGCACTGGTATTCTAAGATTCTGTAGCCATGAAGCAATGAAACCCCCTATTGTGAGACTCTTTCCTTTGAAATGCTCTTTCCACATTCCAGCAGGTTATCGTAATCTTTACCTCTCTTGTTTTACCTATCTGGGGCATGAATCTACTTTCTATCTATGTGGATTTTCCTATTTTGAACACTTCATATAAATGGCATCAAACAATATATGTCCTTTGTGTCTGGTTTCTTTCACTTAGCATAATGTTTTCTAAGGTCATCCATGTTGTAGCATGTATCAGTACTTCATTCTTTTTTTGTAGCTGAATGACAGATACATCATTACGTGGATATACCACATTTTGCTTATCCATTCATCAGTTAATGGACATGTAGGTTGTTTCTACTTTGGGGCTATTATGAATAATACTGCTATGAACATTTATGTTCAGGCTTTTGTGTGGACACACATCTTCAATTCTTTGGAGTGGAATTGCTGGATTGTACGGTAACTCTATGTTTAACATTTTCAGGCACTGCCAAACTGTTTCCCTAAGTGGGTGTACCATTTTACAATCCTACCAGCAATGTATGAGGATCCCAATTTCTCCACATCCTCTTCAACATTTGTTATTGTCTGTCTTTTTTATTATAGTCATCTTAGTGAGTGTAAAGTGGTATCTTATTGTAGTTCATTGTGGTTTCGATTTGCATTTCCTTAATGACTAGTGAGGTTGAGAAACTTTTCATGTGCTTGTTAGCCATTTGCCTATCTTCTTTGAAGAAATGCTGTGCAAATCCTTTGCTTGCTTTTTAAACTGGGTTGTTTGTCTTTTTGTTGCTGAGTTGTAAGAGTTCTTTATATATCCTGGATACTAAATCCTTAATTTCCAAAATTCTGAAAAAGTTGATTCTGAACATTTTTCCAGGTCTCTCACTGATTTTATGGAGAAGAAAATTTCCTGAGGTCTTTCCTCCACCATTTTCACTGACACTACTCCTTACTTATTTACTAATTTAACATTTGTTGAGCATCTTTTATGTCATGTCCCAAAATGATGAAGACAAGATTTCTGCCTTTATTGAGTATTAGGAGGAGACGTATTTGAAATAATTTAATTGCAGTAATATGCTATGGGCTCTATGACAGGATTATGTGCAAGGTAGAGTACGCACACATTTTTACAATTCAACTACAAAAGACAAAGAAACCAATTTTACAAAACAGGCAAAGGACTTGACAAAAGAGGGAGCTGAAGATTCTACCCGGGTTGATGGTTGGAGATAAAGAATCAGAAAAGTTTTCTTAGAGGAGGGTACTATTCAGGGTGTATATGATGGTGTAGCATCTCCAGGAAGGGATCTAAAGAGTCAGAATTCACTGGTATGTATGTCTCCAATACTGGACAAGGGAGAAGCATCCTGTCCAGCAAACAAAGGTTTCCAAATCTGCTTAGCAGGTATGTGTTTTTGATGTATGTGGTTGCATAAATTGTAGATAGCATCCTTTAAGAGAAAGATAGATAAAGACATATTATATAGAGATAAATCTACATACGCATCTATGTATATAGACAGATTCATCTAGTTTTTCTACTACAGATTTACTTAAAGCAATAAGGAAGTAATCTATAGCTATATTTACATATCTAATGTAATAGGTCTATATCTAAAGCAGTAAAAAAAAATACTATGACTCCAATAAACAAATTTTTAAAGAACATAAGTAGATAATTTACAAAATAAAATAAAACAAAATTGTAGTTAACACTTGAAAAAATTCAATCTTACTATAGTCCATGCATTTTGGGCCCTCTGTCCAGCCCACAATGGCCCCTTTCTCTGACTTACCACCCTCTAACACTGGGAGGAGAGTTCTGTCCTAAACGGGGTAGTGGAGCCTGAAAAAGCAGTGGCTCCATTTCTTCAATACCCATTTCTATACAACTGTGAAAGTTTGTTCTTTCTTCTTGCATTTGGTACTTCCCCAGCTTTGTATTCAGCAGAGTCATGTCCTTGCGAAAGTTCTGGGGGGGAGAAAAGAGCAATCAATTATCCTTAAAAAAAACACCAATGATTATAGATGTCTCTCAGTTTTATTGTAGGCCATTGGTAGGTGCATGCTCACTAGCTTTGTATTCAGCAGAGTCATGTCCTTGCGAAAGTTCTGGGGGGGAGAAAAGAGCAATCAACCATCCTTAAAAAAAACACCAATGATTATAGATGTCTCTCAGTTTTATTGTAGGCCATTGGTAGGTGCATGCTCACTAATAGGAGACTTACAGATTCACAGTGCAACATAGAACCATGATGGCAAATTAAACGAAACACACATGCTAATCTTTAACTACTGGATTATTCATGGAGAAAGGTATCCTTGTACTTAATTCATCTATTCAGTTTGTTTTTGTTAACCACTGTATCTATACAAAAGATACTCATTGAGTGACTACTGTCTACAAAGCACTGTTTTAAGATACAGTGGTAAACAAAATAGGTAAAGAATGTGCAATCTATTGTGTGTGCATTTATAGAGGCTGGGAGACAAGTAATAAACAACTAAACACGTGCACACATTAGATATTAAATATTAAGATTCATGCTAAATATTATATATTATACATTATTATTAAGATATTATTACATATTATTATTAAGATAATATTATATAGTAAGATACATGAGAAAACAATAAGGTGGTGAAACAAAGTAGCCAAGGTTTGGTGGTGGGAACACCTACTGTAGATAGGTGGGATGAGTAAACACCTCTGATCAGGTGACAGGTTGATACATTCATTTGTTCATTTTTTCATTCACCAATTCGCATTTACCTCAGTGTCTAAGATCTTGTGGGAGGACTTCAGAGATGAAGCCATTTTTCTGGCTAGGGGAGATTAGGAAAGGTCTGGAGGAAAAGATGACATTTGTTCTGAGCTTTGAAGAATGGGTAATTTGTAGAGATGGAGGATAAGCTCCAGATGGAGGGATGAGAAGTAAAATAGCAGAGGGTTATGAGAACTTGGGAGTCCACCAGAACTGAGAGATGTTTTGTTGGTCTAAAGCAGAAACCGAGGATGGGGAGAAGAAAGCAAAAAGACTAGAAAGAATCTGATATGTGGTGCACCCTCAAACTCTAGGGAAAGAATTACCACTGTATTTAGATATCAATCATCTGATATTATCATTGTTTGAACCTGTGTAACTGTGAAATCTTACCTCCATTCTTTCAATGAGTTTTTCCTTTAATTCATGAGCTTCATTACAATCATCTACCTAAAAAGACATTCACAATTCTAAGTAAAATGAAAACTATATTTTTCTGGTTTGTACTATAAAGTCCCACCCATTTTATTACCCCTTATAAAGGTAGCTTCATTGAAATTTACTCTTACTCAGTAAAATTCTTCCTCTTAGAGCAAATTCATAGTGTAATTGTGAATTGCAAATTGCAAGAGGAATAAACAAAGGATTAACAAGATTATATTCAATACTTTAGGTGTAAATATCTCCATAATGGCAGCTTATTATAAAATATCTTTCTCTGCATTCATTAATCCTTCCTTGCTTCTTAAAAACTCCCACCAGGACACTAGTTTCTCATAAATTTTTTTAAAAATTATTTTAAATATTTATAAACTTATAATTTATAAACATAAGTCCTTGTTATGTTACATTGAATATTCAGGCCCTATGGCTTAGCAAAACAGCTGTCGACAAAAAGGATCTGCATCCTGTTTCCCTCCTGTCTCTTACAGGTTGTCAGGTAGAGATGACAGATGGTTTCAGCCAGTGTCTGTCAGTAAGAACAAGACACCAGCTGAACGCAAACCATCCACTTCTAAGACACATATGCCAATTGCACATATGTCAAAAGTAAATAATCCTTTTAAAGGTTTTTAATTAATTATTCCATAATAGACTTGCAGGATACCTTGAAAAGCAGAACTGTGGCAGGAAGAACAGTGTGGGGATTCAGGAAAGATGAGTTCTAGAGACGACATTTCTAGAAATTGATTCTTAAAGACATACTTGCAAGAACAAGCAAAGGTGTGGATTTCTGAGGCATAGTTTGTAAAGGCAGGCATTGATTATGAAGTCCCAAATAGCCAACAAATAAATTTAATAAATCCAAACATCAAATCCTGCATTACACAGTAGTGAAAAAAAGGTAAAATGACAGCTACTAGTGTTGAAAATGAAGAAAAAATGCTGAGTAAAAACACCAGTTGCCAGACAATACATATAATATAATCTCATTAGAACAATAACAGTATATAAATATGCGTACAGGAAAAATATGGAAGAATATAAATATATGAAATTGTTTATTGTCTTTGAGGAAATGAGATTATTTTTTATTTTTATGAACTAGTTTCATAATGTTTTAATTATTAAAATAAGCATGCATTACTTTTGTTAGAAGAAAATATTTATATACATATACATATATTATATATAATATATAATATTGGTACATATTAATTATAATTATTACATCACAATATACAGTATATGATATTAATATACAGCACATATATTAGTATGTATATATATATAAATAGGAGTGCAAAAGCAAGACTGGTTCTTTTCCTCTGGAAATATGGGTAAGTAACCTCATCTCTTCATCTTTCTGAGAAACACTCTTCTTTTCTAAAAATGAAGGTACAGATTAAATGACAGGAAGTTCTTTCCAGGTCTAAAATTCTGAGTATATCTTTCATCCAATTTTAGATTCCTTTCCCTGAAATTCGGTAAATCTGAGATTTCTTTGAAGCACTGCTTTTTTCTTATTAGTTGTAAAGCCATTTTATATTACCTGGGCAAAGTTGTCATTCATTTCTCCTAATTGCTTTCTAATTTCCATGATCTTTTCCTATTAAAAAAATAAAAGTATAAAACAAACATTGTAACAAATGATGTATGGAAATGAAACAATACTAATGATTTTTAGGAGAAAGTACAACCGTGATAAAAAAATTTTTAGATTTAATAGAGGCTGTTTTAATTCCCCATCCTGTTCTGGGTGATAATTTCTAAAACCAACATTAAATCAAATCAACAAGATATTATTGGCCAGATCCTATGTACGTGGCCATTGAGCTAAGCATTGTGCTGGGTGGATACAAGTAACAGGAGTATTTACCCTTCAGCATCTTATAGCTGAATTGAGAAATGGATAGTCTGTGTCCATTTTTTACCAAGTTTATTTAGTTTATTTATCACCAACCCCTGAATTGCATGGTTTAATTATTTAGAGAGGATCTATTTTATGATGATCACATTTTATTTGGTGTTCTAATTGATTTATATAGTAAACATCTTTATACAGCACTTGTCAAAGATAACCGTATGAAAGATAACTGGAATAAGGCCAGTCTCAGAATGAAGGTCTGTATATTCATATGAAGATTTCAGGAATTTTCGTGGACCTGAGGGCTCAATATCGGGCAACACCCAAGTCCACCTCAAAGTTCCTTCCACAGCTTAAAGTTCTTTTAAATACATTTGTTTTTGTTTTGCTTTTTTTAAAAAATAATTTTATCAATTTTTCCCTCCTTGCCCTTTCATGCCTTTCTTAGTTTCTCCATTTCTTCATGAAGAATAAGTGAGCCCATACATGTGATATTAATGTAACTTTATTAACCTTTTTCTCTTTTAACTTCCCTGCACTTTATTTGCTGCTTCTGTATCTATCTCTAACAATCTTCTCTTTTCCCTCTGCCAGGGTAAACCTACAGCCATTTCTAGTAACTTTGCATTGGTAACAATTATATTTAAAGCTTCTTATTCATACATATTATTGCATTTGTTTTTATGTAGCCATTTCCATCAGCCTTATTGAGGACAGAGCTTGTGCCATTTTTTCTGAAGACGCATTTATGGAGGTATAATCAACACACAGTAAAACTCACCTTTTTAAAGTGTACAGTTCTATGAGTTCTGACAAATGCATACTGTTGTATAATCATCACCACAACAAGATATAGAATATTTCAACACCCCCCCCCCAAATTTTACCCGCGTCTCAGTCCCCTCCTTGCTTACTCCACTTGACGCTGGCAACCACTAGCCTATTTTCTGTTCCTTTAGATTTGCCTGAAAAGAGTGCGTGTTACATAAATGGCATCATAAAATCTGTAATCTTCTGAGTGTGGCTTCTTTCACTTAGCATAATGCATTTAACATTCATTCGTGTTGTTGGGTGAATCAAAAGTTTGTTCCTTTTTATTGCTGAGTAATATTCAATCATACACTTGTACTGCAGTTTATCCACAAAACAAGTAGTGAATATTTGGGCCATTTCTAGTTTTGTTTTGTTTTTAATGTGTGCACAAAGCTACATATCTCCAGCATGGAGAATTTCCATATACACGTGTGATGCTTTCTGCTTCCCTGTTATCCGAAGCACCTCCCTTTGTCAAAATTTCATTTTCATTGATCTCTGTATTCTGCCATCTTTCTCCTCAGACTTTTAATATTCATCCTTTCCGACCCCCACCTCCTGCTGAAATCCACATTCCTGTAATACTCACAGCTGACTTTTGGAGGAAATTTTCTGAAGCAGAATATTTATTGGCCTTTGTTCTCTCTGTTTTTTCATAGGTTGCAATTCCCAAAGCCCAAGGATAGTGAAAAAACTTTTCAACTAGCACAAAACAAGATTGCAACTCAAAATATTTGACTGTATTATGTTTAAAAGTAGTTTTTTTCCCCCTTCTGGATGATAAATCTGTGCCGATCTGCTGATAACTTTTAATATGGGAGGGGTCAAAATAAACATTCTTTTCCTACAATAAAAGAAACATTTCCTTTACTCCTTCCAAAATCCACTAAATTTAAACTCTTGGGCTTGAGCTAAATCAGAGACTGGCAATTTCAATAAAAAGAGGTAGTTAGACACCGACTTTTGGGGGGTGGGGCACTTCTCTTCAAAGGCCTGACTTGCAGTAGAGCAGAAAAACTATCAGTCAGGACTCTGAAGTCTGATTCGTGTCTAAAGTTGATCACTATGTCTCAGCTCTAACATTCTATGATTCTTAAAAAAACAAAACTTCAAACCTTTCTCTGAAAAAAGGAGATAAAACAGCAGGAAAGCTTTGGAGGCTGTAAACACAAACACAAAGCTCTTCATGAGGGCATTGAAGACAAACACAGGTTGATCTCTTACATTCTAAGGATGCGGTTCTTGATAAATATTCCCTGGATATGTTCTCTGTACTGTTAAGGTGCTGGGATATGAAGATTAAGAGAAGTTCTCCCTTAAGCTGCTCGTTCTTATCTTAAGATGGCATCGAGATAGAAACCTATCATATTTGTCTTACCAAGTTTCTAGGTATATAGAAAAGTGTAGGCTTTTTGTGTGACCAGAGAAGGGAAGTGCTATTACCCAGGGGAAAGGTGCTCAGCATGGACCACCAGAGAGCACTACTCCTTGTGTCATAAATGGATCTTACTTCTTGTCACAGCCTGTTAAACAATAGAAAGGGTGGGAAAACGTGGGAATCCCCAGCCTCCCAGATTGTTTTTTCCAAGTCTCCAGCTTACCTCGATGTTTGCCTCCTTATCAGGGTCAAAGTCCTGGTCATCCAGCTTTTCAGTTTGACACTCCAGGGACATCACCTCATTTAATAAGCTGCAAATAGACCAAGAGACGGATTAAGTCCTGTGGATTAAGAAAAATCACCCAACAGAGAAGATGTTTTTGATTTTTCAAAAATGAAATGTTGGGCAGGCCCGGTGGCGCACTGGAGAGTGCGCTGCTTGGGAGCGTGGCGGCGCTCCCGCTGAGGGTTCAGATCCCATGTGGAGACCGGTTCCCACTCACTGGCTGAGCGCGGTGCGGGCGCAACACTGAGGGTTGCGATCCCATTACCGGTCAGTAAAAAAGACAAAAAAGGAAAAAAAAAATGAAATGTTATTCTTATATAAAAGGATGCTTGGGGTAGTGGTTGTATTGAATGGGAAGTTATAAATGAAATTCAAGAAAGTAAAAAGCACTCTAAGTAATTTAGATAACATTAAAGAGATATAAGGCCTAACTGGAGACAGGAGCTGAAAATTAAAATTATTAAAATGGAAGCTTACAACATTTCTAGCAAAAAAAAAAACCCCAGAAAAATCATTGGGATCTAAGAGTTCTTAGACTTAACACCAACTGCAAAATGCATAGGCAGGAAAATTGATAATGGGACTTCATCAAAATTAAAACTTTTGTTTGGCCAAAGACCCTGTTAAATGGATGAAAAAACAAATTACATACTGCGAAAAATATTTGCATATCACATATCTGGCAAAGGCCTTTATCTAGAACATATAAAATCTCTCAAAACTGAACATTAAAAAATCAAACTATCCAATTAGAACATGAACAAAAGATATGCATAGACATTTCACCAAGATGCTATATAAATGGCAAATAAACACGCAAAAGTCAACACCATTAGCCATCAGAGAAAAGCAAATTAAAGCTACAGTGAGATATCACTACACATTTATCAGAATGGCTAAAATGAAAAATAATGGTGACATCAAATGCTAGCAAGAGTGTGGAGAAACTGGATCACTTATACATTGGTGGTGGGAATACAAAATGTTACAGCAACTCTGGAAAATAGTTTGGCAATTCCTGTCAAAACTAAAAACAGACTCACCATATGACACAGCAATTTTACCCTTGGGCAATTTGTCCCAGAGAAAGGAAGACTTATTTCACAGGCACTTGTACACGTATGTTCCAAGTAGCTTTATTCATAATAGGCCAAAGCTGGAAATTACATATATGTCCTTCAGAGGATAAATGGTTAAACAAACTGTGTATATCCATACCATGGAATACTACTCAACAATGAAAAGAAAGGAAATATTGATACATGCAAAAACTTGGATGAACCTCAAGGAAACTATGCTGAGTGAAAAAAAAAATCTCCAAAGGACACATACTGCATGATTCCGTTTATATAGCATTCATGAAATAACATAATTATAGATATGGGGAACAAATTTATGATTTCCAGGGGTTTGGGATGGGTGGTGCGGAATGGGTGTGGCTATAAAGAGGTAACACAAGGGAATCTTAGGCAATGTTTTAATTGAGGATGTTGATTGTGGTACTGATAATGCAAGTTTACACATATAGTAGAATTTCATAGAACTGTATATACACACACACGCACACACACAAATAAGCTCATGTATAACTGGTGACGTCTGAACATGCTTTGTTTGTTGTACCAATGTAAATTTTTTGGTTTTGATGGTCTACTAAAGATTGGCAAGTTGTTACCATTCAGGGAGGCTGAGGAAAGGATGCATAACATTCCCTTGTATATTTCTTTAACACCTCCTATGAATCTATAATTATTACAAAATAAAAAGTTAAAAATAAAAGTGGGAGCTTAGGGAAATGAGGTTGTCAAAGAAAAAAAAAGGTGAAATTAATAAAGAAGTTAAAAGTGGCTAGTTTCTTACTCACCCTCTAGGGTTTTGGTCTACAGATCTCTGTTAAACATAAAGTCCTCAAGCCCAACTAATTCATAAGATTCATTCAGAAAACATTTGTTCAGCATTTATTATGTGCAAGATATTATGCTGAATGCTAATTATTACAACAGAG
Source organism: Galeopterus variegatus (assembly GCF_000696425.1). Lineage (NCBI taxonomy): Eukaryota > Metazoa > Chordata > Mammalia > Dermoptera > Cynocephalidae > Galeopterus > Galeopterus variegatus. The sequence goes on from NW_007726607.1 coordinate 285,737, forward strand.
GACAATGTAGGCAAGCTCTTTTGGAGATTACAGTGTAATGTGGCAAGCAGACAAACAACATCTATAAAAAATTAGAATGTTGTTAGTGTTTTGGGTACTTCTGCTTCCAACCAAGATGGAGTAACAAGAATTGGATTTAGCCTCCCACCTTAAACAATTTATAACACTGAAGAAATATATTAAGCAATGGTTTTCAACACTGAACAACAGGCAGTGCTGGACAATGATCCCTCAGAAATGGGAAGCACATGAGATGAGCTCTACAGTTACTTCAGCTTCCTACCTGGAGAGAGCTTCCAGACTTCAAGTCAGAGAAGGGGGATTCAGGAAAAGCCCAGTGGTCTCCATGAGTTGAGAAGACAAAGTTATATGTTCAGTGAGGCTACAGAGAGTAGATTTGCATGGCCAAGTGCCAGAGAGGAGAGAGAGATCTTTCCACTTGAGAAGATCCCACTTGCATCTTCAACTGAGGCATTGATTAGCACATATGTGTGAGGAAACTACTTGAGATGGGGGAAGCGGATCCCAATAGATTGGAATGGGCAGAATGATCTCTAAATATCACACAGTGCTGAGAATAATTGATATTCTTGCCAGCCAGAGTGAAAAAGACTTGTAATACACGAGTCATCGGGTAAAATACTCAGAAAGTATTCCTTCAATAGTGGGTCCATATTAATCCTTGACTAAAGGCTATTTTGGTCCTGCCTTGGATGATTAAAAGCAAGCTTCAAACCACTTCTAAGTGATTTATTGTGTTCCAGAACAAAGCTCAAGATTTAAGTGTACACACACACACACACACACACACACACACACATATATGTCAAGAGTATTCAAAACCAAACAAGGTACCACTCACAATGTTTGGCATTCAATCAAAAACTAGCAGGTATGCAAAGAAGCAGAAAGCTGCAATCCACCAAAAGTGAAAAACCAATAAACAGAGACAGTTTCAGAAGTGATCAGTTGGTAGAATTAGTAGATAAGGTTATTTCGAAAGTTATTATACCTATATTTTATTGCCTAAGAAGGTAGAGGAAAATATGAGTACATTAAGAAGAGACATAAAAGAAAAACACCCAAATCAAACTTCTACAGATGCGAACTACAATAGCTGGGATGAAAAATGCACTGGAAGAGATTAACAGCATATTAGACATGGCAGAACAAAAAGATTAGTGAATTTAAAGAAATGGTGATAGAAACTATTCAAAATGAAACAGAGTTTTGGTTTTTTTTTTAAAGCCTAGAACATCAGAAGTCATGGGACAATGTAAAGTGGCTTAATACACATGTAATTAAAGTCTTTGAGGGAAAGAAGAGAAAACAGAAAAAAAAGTATTTAAAAAAATAATTGCTGGAAACTTCTGAATTTGGTTGAGAAGAAAAGGACTATAAATCTGCACAGCCATCAGGCACAACAGAACTTAAATAAAGGAAGAATCAAGAAAACTAGATAAAGATCCATCATAATCAAACTGATTAAAACCAATGATAAAAAATATTGAAAACAGCTGGGGTGGGTCAAAGAACATTTTACTGATGGAAAAATAAAGATAAAAATGACAACCAACTTCTTGTCAGACACAATGCAAGCCAGAATTCAGCAACATCTTCAAAGTACTGCGGGATGGGGGGAAATTGTGTCAACCTATAATTTTATAACCAGCAAATTTATCTTTAAAAAATGAATGCTTTTTCAGACATAAAAAGCGGAAAGAACACATCAGTGCAGAACTGCATTACCAAAAATAATTCTAGAAAGCCCTTCAGCAGACAGAAAATGATGCCAGATGAAAAACTGTTATGTACACAAAGGAATGAAGAGCACTAATAATAGTAAATGTGTGGGTAAATGTAAACATTTTTTCTTATTTAAAAAAAATCACTTTAAAAGATAGTTGATTGGGCTGGCCCGGTGGCGCACTGCTACATACAGACCCATACAGATCCCACATACAGACCGGTTCCCGCTCACTGGCTGAGCGAGGCACGAGAGCAACACCGAGGGTTGCGATCCTGTTGCCGGTCCCGGCCCGGTACGGGGGTGACACTGAGGGTTGCGATCCGTTGCCAGACACGGAAAAAGACAAAAAGGAAAAAAAAAAAAAAGATAGTTGATTGTTTATAGGAAAAAACAATAACTATATATGATGGGGCTTATAAGCAATATAGAGGGAAGATGTATGACAACAATAGTGCAAAGGACAGGAGAAAAGAAATATAAGTATACCATATTTAAGCAGTAAAATATTACTTGAAGGTAGATTGTCATAAGTTTAAGAATCATTCTATATAAACCCAAATCAACCACTTAAAAAAAACAATTTAGAAAAAGGTAGGTAATAATCTAAAAAAAGACATACAATAAAATCATAAAATATACTCAATTAAACAAAAGAAGGGAGAAAAAGAGGGAAAAGGAAACAAACAACACATAGCACAAATAGAAAACAAATAGCAAGATGGTAGATTTAAACTCAACCATATCAATGATCACATTAAATGTAAATTATTTAAACACCCCAATTAAAAGACAGAGATTGTCAGATTGAATGAAATAACAAGATTCAACTAGATGTTGCCTATAAAAAAACCTACTTCAGGGCCGGCCCGGTGGCACACTGGATAGTGCGCCGCTTGGGAGGCGCGGCAGTGCTCCCGCCCGAGGGTTCGGATCCCACATACAGACCGGTTCCCGCTCACTGGCTGAGCGAGGCGCGGGAGCAACGCCAAGGGTTGCGATCCCGTTGCCGGTCCCTGGTCCGGTACGGGGGCGACACTGAGGGTTGCGATCCATTGCCGGACACGGAAAAAGACAAAAAAAAAAAAAAAAAACCTACTTCAAATATAAAAACATATGTAGGTTAGAAGTGAAAAGTTAGAATATGAGGCCTCTACCCAGCTACTGCACCTAGAGAAGGTCAGAATGTGATCACTTCCTCCAGGGATTGTTTAATGTGTCCACGTCAGCTGCCACCACTGCCACTGCAGCTGTGGCCAGGGCACTGGGTCAGGGTGTCTACCACTGGCCAAGGGCAGCAGGCTCTACTTGGTGCCACCTTCTGTGACCTGGCTGTCAGTCCCACATCGCTGGACTGGTGGGATGAAGAAGACAAAGGGTCAAGGCTTCATCCAGGGACATTGGCTCTCTGGATCATCAGGAGTTTATAGTTGCATCAAATCCAAGCTTAAGATGGAAGGTGTGGAACTGAAAGAAGAATGGGAAGATGAAGATTTTCCAATACTTTCATGGGAAGATGATAGTATTGAAGCAGATATACTAGTTCTAATGGGCTCAGAGAGCCAGCCTGACTCACTAGAACTTAATGGAAATAAAGTGAGAAAGAAACTGATGGCTCTGGACGGCAGCCTGACCTTGGATCCTCGTGATGGCTCTGTGTTGTCAGATGATTTGGATGAAAGTGGGGAGATTGACTGAGATGGCTTAGACACAGCTGTCAGAGAACAGTAATAAATTTGAGTGGGAATATGATCTTCCAAACCCAAAACCACTGAAGTAATTTGGAAAAGCTCAATTACTGAATACACAGCAGCAGAGGAAAAAGAAGATGGATGAGGCTGGCATATGTGCAGGATTGATGAACTGGGCCACAGGATTGATTTGAAGGTAATTGAATCCTATAAAAAAGTTACCAGCCATGGAGGATATTATGGGAATGGGTTAAATGCCATCGTTGTGTTTGCTGTCTGTTTTATGCCAAAAAGTGGTCAACATAACTGTAAATACCCATTGGACAATTTATTTAAGTATGTTATTGGCACTGTGGAGCTGTTAGTAGCAGAAAACTACATGAGAGTTTTTTTAAATGGTACAAGAACTCTAAGAAAAATGCCTAGTCTGGGATGGCTCAGGAAATGCTACCAGCAAATTGATAGAAGGTTACGGAAAAAACTAAAATCTCTAATCATTGTATGTAGTTCTTGGTTTATCAAAACACTTCTGGATGTTACAAGACCACTCATTAGCTCAAAATTCAGCCAGAAAAATAGATACATCTTAAATTTGGCAGAACTAGTGGCATTCATCCCAATGGAATATGTTGGCATACGAGAATGCATAAAACAAGTTGATCAAGAGTTTAATGGAAGGGCCGGCCCGGTGGCACACTGCTACAGTGCACCGCTTGGAAGCGCGGCAGTGCTCCCGCCGAGGGTTCGGATCCCACATACAGACCGGTTCCCGCTCACTGGCTGAGCGAGGGGTGGGCGCAGCACCTAGGGTTGCGATCCCGTTGCCGGTCCCGGTCCGGTACAGGCGCGACACTGAGGGTTGCGGTCCGTTGCCGGACACGAAAAAAGACAAAAAGGAAAAAAAAAAAAAAGAGTTTAATGGAAAACATGATGAACTGAAAGGTGAATGGTAAGTTTGGCATCTAGTCCAAACAAGACTGAAGAATGTGCTGATAAAAAAATGCTCCTTTTTGCATTTATAAGGCACTTACTGGCCTGTATTTTTATGTAATCCACTACGAAATTGATCTTTTTCTGAATGGATTTTTGTACAAGGGACTGTTCACTGCTATATTGGTTTGCAAATCTCTTGAATTTAGCTCTTTAATTGCTAACTTTGTTGTAATTATTTTATATTTTATATTGCTAAATAGCAGAGAACCACACTATGTAAAGTGGCTTTTGCATTTATTTATTGAATGATGCATGTTCTTCAGTACAATATTTATATGCATAAATAGCAAAGGAAGGAAAAATATATTTTTATGTTTTTGAGCAATGTTTTTTAATGTATACCCATCTTGTGGAAGAATATGCAAGTAACTAAGACCATGACTTTGTAAAATGCATTTTAGAATCTTTGTTTTTGTAAATGGCTAAATAATTTCTTGGGTAATTTAGAAAATTAAGTTGCTCATAAGGCAAGGGACAGTTGAGTTAAGTTGATTCTCATAAATATTCAAAGATCATGTAGATAATCTAAGTAGATTAGTACCATCCCAAGCTTTTTTCTCACTTAATGTATATTGTTCCTTAATTGAGAAGCACAAATATTAGTGCATTGCACAACTTTTTTTTTTTAACTTAAAGACAAGTAAAAAGCCATTTCAGAGAGAATTAAGAGGCTAGGAATTAGGGTGTTTATGTATGTGTACAGAGGACATTTTGTCTTCTAACCCAAAGTCAGAGCTTTATAAAAATCTTGGATTTATTCACTAGTGTGAAATAAGCTGTGTGTCCAGGGTATCTATCGCTCCCTTAAATGTATGAATGCTACATAGTCTATTGCAGAGAGTGTGATGAGTTAGTTACTCATTGTCATGACTTTCTGTAAAAAACAGGGGCTGCTTTTTTTTTTTGGCAGCTGGCCAGTGTGGGGATCCAAACCTTTGGTCTAACCAACTGAGCTAACCAGTCAGCCCTGGGCCTGCTTTTTAACTGCTCTCACTGTGGGCAATTAACCAAAATACTTCCCTGTTAGTTATTTGAATTCAGTAGTAGTTTGACCTAAACCAATATGGTATGTTTTCAAATTTCTGTTGAATCGTGTTTCACAATACTGCAAATTAGGTTAATTTTTGTAAGTCTCAGAGTGTTATTATATTGCGTTGTTTTGGATGACACTTTCAAAATAAGTGTATAAAATCCTTGTTTCATTTAGTAAGTACCTTAACATTGAAATAAATTGTATTTGTGCCTCAAAACAGAGCTTAATTACCCACAAAATCATTCTAAAACAGCAGATTGGTCTAATATTGTGTCATACTTGAGTGACTCATATACACTAGTTAACTTAATACAGCTCAGATTTGAAGGTCACATTGTTCTCCAGACCTTCCTGTAAGGTACTTCACAAAAGAGTGGCCTAGAGCAGCAATACCGAAGTGGATGTGAACTAAGCTTTTAAGATTTATTCTATCCTAGACTGAATACACCTGTGGCTTTTACCACTGCTGTTATTTAACTGTGACATTTCTGTTACAAAAAGGAATTTTCCTTTACTTTTTGTCCTCCTCAGTCATAAACTTGCTGTTAAATCCACTCTGAGAGATGCTGGAGGATTCCAAGGATGAGACATTCCTCAGCAGCCTCCTGATTTGGAGCCAGCAGTTCTAGACAGATCCTGAACTAATGTCATAACAGTGAACTAAGCCAAAACCATTACTGTTTGCTCAAATCTTAGAAACACTTTGTTTTGAAGAAGCAAACTAACAATAACAACTTAGGCATTCTTTCCGAATTTACCATATGAGAGTTATAAATAAAAGATAATGTTGAATCGTGATGATGCTATATTTGTAGAACATTTAAAGTAGTCTTTTATCTATACATCTTTATTTTGCTCAAAATGAGCTGAGCTTTTTAATAGGTGTTTTTTTCCATCACATTAAGTACTTGGTTCTTCAGTTTGAAAAATACAAAGAATAATTTCAGCTCTTTATTGTGTTTACGGACTTTTGCTTTTGCAGTCATTGTTCCTAACTATAGATACAACTTGTTGCAAAAGTGATGTTTTTCTAAATATTTTCTAAAAATAGATGAAGCCTATATTCTGTTAGAACATCAAAATTCAGAAAGGTCAGTGTTAATACTTGGGATATAACAAAAGGGGTGTGCTGTGAATCACTAGATTAAAAGGATACCTCCTTTAACTTACACCTTAATGGAATCTGGTATAGAGATACACCCACAATAAATGTTTCACAACTACAAGACTTAAGATCATAATTAGAGGAAAAGCATGTAAGTTTGTTATTTGTAGTTTGTAGCTATGTAACATTTTCCCCATATTATTCAATTTTAATTTTCTATTACTTTTTGAGATAAAAATACATATAATTGTATTATTTTGTCTTTCTACTGGGGTCATGGATTTAAGTTAACTGGTTTAATTTGATGCTTCTCTCACTATTTTTTGTTGCACATAAGCTCTGAGTGCACCCTTTTAATCAAAAGTTTCTCATATGAATTAATTTGGTTTGGGGTTCTGCTTGATCATTTTCCTAAGCAAACACCAAGGAAAGGCATTATATTGAACCCATAGTTTAAGTTTAACAGTCTTTAACTGAGGCATGAAGAAATACGGTTCTAAATAGTTTAGCAGGGTAGTTGGAAAGAAAGACAAAATAAGAAGTAAGAGAAGAGAGCCTTTATAAAGTGATAAAGACTTAGCTGTTATTTAAGCTACCACTGAATGTGTCCCTCATAAAGGAAGTACTGTATAGGGCAGCTGGCGATATTGTTTCTTGTATCCAGCAGGAAAACCTGCAGGTGACACATGGAATATGTGAATAAGGAGAACATAGATTGAAGGCGGAAAGGCTGATAATATACCTATAATGAGAATTCATATTTCCCTCTGCTTTCTTTGTCTCTTCACACAGAAGCAAGTTTAAATAGAGAGAGTTAGCAATTATAGTGCTCAGATTAAAGTTTAAGACTGGGTTATTTTTTCATATTTCAGGCTTGGTAAACATTAATGTAGTCTTCCAAAATGGACATCACAGATAGAAACTTCTTTTAAATGACTATATAGCATTACTATTTGGCTGTTTATGTGCATGCTCAGGAAATTCAGGAACATGTTTGTTTTAATGTTGAAGTGGCTTTTAAAAGATTTCTCCAACTGATAATTTAGCATTAGGATACATTGGGTAGAAGAGGCCAGTTCCTGGTGAAGTTGGTAATGTTGTATGTAAGGTGACAGTAACTTCATCCTTCCTTTTCCCATGTTTACGTGTAAATTGTCAACATTGCTCAGTCAGAAGAGATAAGGAAATAGACTGAAAATAAAGTTTGCTACATCATTCTATTTTGTTTTCATGCCTGTTTTCCCGCCATCCTAAATGGATATTTGATAAGTGGATTGCAAACAAATCCCAGAAGGATGGAGAGAATGGAAGAATTAACGTACTTATGAGTTAGGCCAATTATGCTGTTAAAAGAGTTTATCTTGGGCCGAGCCCGTGGCGCACTCGGGAAAGTGCGGCGCTGGGGGCGCAGCAGTGCTCCCGCCGCAGGTTCGGATCCTATATAGGGATGGCCGGTGCGCTCACAGCACTCACTGGCTGAGCGTGGTGCGGCCGGTCTCAAAAAGGACAAA
>NW_007726607.1:294816-305970 GCF_000696425.1 Galeopterus variegatus
AAAAGGAAAAAAAAAAAAAAAAAAAAAGAGTTTATCTTATCATAGGGAATAGGAATTGTGTGGTTTGAGTTCCTGGGAGAACTTAGACTTGCATGGGAACGCCAGCTGGTGAGAGAAGTGGGATGTTATCTACTCAATTTCTAAGTTAGTACAAAGAATTACCTGGGGAGCCCTTCACCCCCTCGCCCCTTCCCAAGATTCAGAATGAATTTAGAATCAGATCATTGTTGAGGCCCAGTAATGTAACTTTCCTTTAAAGTTCTAAATGGTAACTGAAGTAAAAGAGTGTGTTGAACAGTAAGAAATGACACTAAAATTTGAAAAGAACAGTTTGTCCCAACTATATCTTCTACTGAATTTCTTATATTCTGATAACTAAATAAAAAATGCTATGAAAAATTCACATAAAGCACTTAAATCAAGAGCCAGATGAAAATCAAGAGTTTAGTGGTTTCAAATTAATAATGATGTTCACCTGTTTGCTTCAGCTAGTTCTCTGATTCTATCTATAAGACATTCTACAAGAGATAAAAAATTTGCATTTAAAATTTTTGTGCATTTTCACGCTCAGTTTGGCTAAGGAGGAACTTGGAAAGTAACACCAGCTGCTCCACTGCACTCTTTGTATATGGACTTTCTAAAGTTTAATGTTTAACAGTTGCTTAATTGTTTATTTACATAAACCTAGGTAAGTAAATATTGATGGTGTTTAGAGCCACTGACTTGCCCAGCTCTTGGGTCACTATTCACATAGAACACAATTCAGTTTGTTAGATGCTAACACTTTAATACATATTTCAAAAATATTTTTGTTACCACTGATTCACATGTTGCCATCTGGACAAAATTAATGTACTGTGATCTTTTTACTACTATTAGGATGCTATTGCCTAGCTTAGTACTGTTGTTTTACAGTGTGGAATTCAGTTCTTATGTCTATGTGTGTGTGCAAGACATTGTTGCGGTCCGAGTAAGAAATAAATATTAGAGTTGGTCATGATATACTAAGGAGAGGTAATATTTTGTTTTCCTCTGACCTGTTAGGAAAACAATAACTTGTGTCTTGCTGCACATTATATTTTTGCAACATTAATGAATTTAAATAAGTTAATTGGAAAGTTTTTTTTTTAAAGTTGGAAGATGATATAACATGCTAACACTAATCATAAAAAGGCTGGGGTGGCAAATTAATACCAGAAGAGAAGATTACTGAGAAAATAATATTATCGAGGAAAAAGAGATCATTTATAATGATTAAAGCCATCAGTTCAGGAAGAGGACATAACAGTCCTAAACATTTATGCATCTGAACCTCAAAATACATGGAGCAAAAACTGATAGCAAAAACTTCAAGGAGAAATTAAGAAATCCACAATAACAGTTGGAGATTTCAACACCCTTCTTTTGATAATCTGTAGAAGAAGTAGACAGAAAATCCATTAGTCTATAGAAGATTTGAATAACACTGTCAACCAACCTGATCTAATTGATATTTATGGAATACTCTATGCAAACAATAGGAGAATGCACATTCATATCAAGTTCACACAGAACATTTACAAAAGTAGACCATATTATGAGTCATTGAACAACTCAATAAACTTAAAAGGAGTCAATAATCCAAAGTTTGTTCTCTGCCTACAATGGAATTAACTTAGATGTCAATAAGAGAAAAATGTCTGGAAAATCCCCACATATTTGGAAATTTAAATACACTTCAATTAACCAATGGGTCAAAGAATAAATCAAGAGGGAAACTGAGAATGTACTTTGAGCTGAATGAAAATAAAAACACAATACAACAAAATCTGTTTGATGCAGTTATGCAGTGTCTACAATGATATTTGGAGTGGATTATTAGAAAAAGATGAAAGATCTCAAAATGATGTCCCAAACTTCTACCTTATGAAATTGGAAGAAGGAGAGCAAATTAGATCCAAAATAAGTGGAATACTGGAAATAACAAAAAGAGCATAAATAAATAAAAAATTTTAAAACCGAGAAAAAAATCGCAATGAAATCCAAAGCTGGGTCTTTGAGAAAATCAATAAAATGTATAGAACTCTACCCAGACTTATCTGGCAAAAAAGAGAGAAGACACAAATTGCCAATATCAGAAATAAGTGAGGGATATAAATACAGATCCAGAAGACATTGCAAATATGATAAGGGAACATTATGAATAACTTTATGCAATTACATTTGACAATTGAGATAAAATGGGCAAGTTCTTTGAAAGATAAAATCTACCACTAAAGCATAATCAAGAGCTAGATAGCCTGATATATCTTATATCTCTTATGTATCTATTAAAGAATTAAATTTGTAGTAAAAAATCTTATCACAAAAGAATTTCCAGGCAATATGGCTTCACTGGTGAATGCAACCACACACTTATGAAAGAAAGTATGCCAGTTCTACACAAACTGATGCAGAAAAGTGAAGAGATGGGAAAACATCCCAAGTTTTTCCATGAGGCAATTATTATTCTGATACCAAAACTAGACATTACAAGAAAAGAAAACCAAAGGCCAATATCCCTCATTAACATACATATAAAAATTCAATTTTAGCAGACTGAATCCAATAAATATTCACATATAAAAAGGATATTACATCTTGACTAAGTGCAGTTTATTCTGGGAATTCAAGGCTGGCTCAGTATTCAAAAATCAGTCATTTTAATTCACCATATTAAGAGACTAAAAACAAACATATAAAGAAACAAACACACAAAAAACCTAATTATTCATAGATGCAGCAAAAGGAACTGAAAAAATTTAAATCATTCTTATCTTTAAAAACATCTCAGTAAACCAGGAATAGAAGAAAATTTCTCAATCTAATAAAGAGCATCTATTGTTTAAAAAAACTAAGCAGCTAACATCATACTAATGCTCTTCCTGTAATACTGAGAAGCAGGTAAATATATTTGTTCTCCACTGTCATCCTTTCTATTCAACACCATCCTGGAGGTTCTAGCCAATACAATAAATCAACAAAAAGAAGGAAAAGGCATACAGATGAGAAAGGAAGATATAAATCTGTCTCCATTTGTAGATTACATAATTATCTATAGAGAAAATCCCAAATAACCTACAAAAACTACTGGAAGTAATAAATAAGTTTAGCAAGATTACAGGACACAAGGTCAATAAACAAAAATCAATTGTACTTCTATACAATAGCAATTAATAATTGGAAATCGAAATTTTTAAAGTACTATTTATTACACCACTCAAACCATGTAATACTTAGGTATAAATCTAACAAAATAAGTGAAATATCTGTACATTAAAAACTATCCAACACTGATGAAAGGAACCAAAGAAAACCTAAATAAGTAAACATACTGTATTCATGGATCGGAAGACTCAGTATTGTTAAAATGTTTGTTCTTCCCAAATTTATCTATAGATTCATCATAGTTCCAATAAAAAACCCAGAAGGACTGATAAGTTTATTTTTAAACCTATCTGAAAAAGAAAAAAAAAATTAGAATGGCCAAAACAATTTTGGAAAAATAGAACAAAGTTGAATAACTCTCATTACCTAATGTCAGCACTTAATATAAATCCACACTAATCAAGACAGTATGGTATTAGTGAAAGGACATACATATAGAAAAATTGGAACAGAATAAAGAATCCAGAAATAGACTCACAAATATATGATCCATTGATTTTTCAACAATGGTACAAGGTAATTCCATAGAGAAAGTAATCTCTTTTTAACAAATATTGCTGTAATCATTGGATGTACATATGCTAAAAGGAAGGAAGGAAGGGAGGAAAGAAGGAAATACATATACACACACAAAAAAGAAACTTGATTTCTACCTCACACCACATACAAATATTAAATCAAAATGCATCATAGCCATAAATGTAAAATCTAAAACTATAAAATTTCCAGAAGAAAACGGGGGGAAATCATTCTGACCTTGGGTCTGACAAAGATTTCTTACACAAAATACCAAATTATGATTCACAAGAGAAAAAAGATGATAAATGGGACTTTACAAAAATTAAGAACTTCTGCTCTTTCAAAGACACTGTTAAGAGTATGAAAAGACAAGCCACAAACTGGGAGAAAATATTTGCAAATCACATACTGAATATCTGAACCAGAACATGTAAAGAACCTTCAAAACTCAATAATAAATAAGCCAACAATCCAATTTCTAAAATGGGCAAAAAATGCAAATAGACATTTCATTCAAGAAGATATATGTATGGCAAACAAGCAGATAAAATAATGCCCGACATCATTATTTACTAGCTAAATGCAAATTGGAAAGCCCAGTGAGATATCACCACACACCTATTAGAATGGTCATAGTAAGAAAAGAACTTGATAATACCAAGTGCTGTTGAGAACGCAGAGCAACTGGAATTTTCATATGCTGTTGGAAGGTGAATTAGTTGGTTTCTGTTGCTGATAACAAAATACACGGAACTGGGTAATTTGTAAGAAAACAAAATCTATTGCTTAGAGTTTCAGAGGTTAGGAAATCCAAATTCCAGAGAACATATCTGGTGAAGGCTTTCTCTGGTGGTGACTTCAGTGATGGCAGGGTATCACACTGCAAAAAATGGTGGACCAGAAAGACCAGAAAGACACAAACTCTCTTCCCTCTTTTTTTAAAGCCCTCAGAACCATGCCCATGACCACCATTTTTAATCCATTCACTACTGCACGGTCCTACAATCCAATCACCTCTTCAAGACTCCACCTTTCAGTTATCATAATAGGATTTCCCACCCTCTTAAGAGTCACAGTGGGGGCCAAGTTTCTAATACATTAAACTTGGGAGACACAGTTCAAGCTTCAGTGAGTTTTGGGGGGACATAATTTAATCCACTACAGAAGGCATGCAAAATGTGTAGGCATTTTGAAACCATTTGGCAGTTTCTTATAAATATAAACATACACATAATATACAATCTAGCGTTCCCATTGCTCTTTTGATTACCCAAGGAAAAGAAAAATGTGTGTTCACACAAAAACCTATACGTGAATGTTTATGGTGTCTTTATTCATAGTGTATTTATATACAGGGATACTATCCAACAATAAAAAGGAACAAATTACTGACATGTGTAACAAGATAGATGAATCTCAATTATTATACTGAGTGAAAGAACATAGACTCGTTTGATAGGGATAGAGAACAGGTCAGTGGTTGGCAGCAGCTTGGCCTGGGGAGAGTGGTTAACTACAGAAGGGTATGAGGGATTTGGGGAATCATAAAAGTGCTCTATATTTTCAACTGGTGCTTACACACCTGTATGCATTTTACAAAATTTGCAGATCTGTACATTAAAAATAATCTTACTGTATGTAAATTATACCTCAACTAAAAAAGTCTAAAGTATAGAGTTTGAATTAATGAAATCACAGAATCCTTTTTTAAAAGAATATTATTAATTCTTTGAAAGAAAAAAAAAAGGCCCATTTTGGATAGGATGGTCAGGGAAGGTCTCTGTGAAGAGACGCTGAGCTAAAAGGTACAGGTGATGCTTAACTGAATGTAAAGGAGACGTTTAACTGAAAGGTGAGCAAACAGCTAGCGGAAGAGTAGCCCTGCAGTAGGAAAAGTTGGGATTGCGGTAGGGAAGTTCAGAAGGCCAAAGGTATTTATTTCTAGGATTAACTTCCATTGATTACTATGTACCAGGTCCTGGGTTAAGTTCTTTACATGCAGATTTTATAGAATCCCCACAGTAAACCAATGAGGTAGCTGTTATTACTTCCTTTGTACAGAAGGGGAAAGTCAAGGCTTAAGAAAGGATGATTAGCTTGTCCAAGAAAGGTCAGTATAAGGATTCAAAACTGGGTCCCTCTGAGTCCAAAGCCCATTCTGTTTATACCAATGAGTAAATGAATAGCAACTGATTTTATCATTTTTGTTTTATTGTAAAACTTTGTACTTAAATTCACAGACTCATTAGTAAATATACTTTATATATTTTTTAACAACATGCTGGTTGGTTTGGAGAATACTGAATAACCCTTTAGGGTCACTGGCAACTTGAAGATCACCCTTTGATAGCGACTAATGCAGAATCAAAGAAAGAGTGTATGAGAGAAATCCCTGACAGAAGAGAAAGCAAAGATGCAGAAAACTTTGATTAAGCTTTGAGATTTTGTGACATTGACTTCTTTTTTTTGCAGCTGGCTGGCTGAGACTGGGATCCAAACCCGTGACCTTGATGTTATAAGGTTACACTCTAACCAACTGGGCTATGTGACTTCTAATCACAAGATGTTATACTCATATTTCCTAAAGACGGTTCACCTTAAACCCAGAGTTTAAGTTTTTGAAGCTATGAAACTTTCCACTATTTTCTGACCAACCCTAACACCCTACAATTACCTCTTCACTGTGTTTTCTGTCACATCTAATTTTCGCATAATCGTGTTGATTTTCTCCATCCAGCCCATGTGATCAGATCCAAGTTCTTTCACTTGCAGACCCATCTTTGCATTCCAGTAGTTTAGCTTGAATAACATGCTCTCTTGACTCCTGCATAAATATTATTATGATCAGTTTTAAGGTAGAGAACAGAAAACATCTCACATGGGCCAAAACTCTTTTCCTTTCAATGGCAAGTTGGTCTATTAATTTCCTATCACCAAAATAGGCAAGGTGGTCACTTAGGCCTCAAGAAAAAAAGTTTAGAAATTTAGGCATTTATGTGATAACCATTTTAACAGATATTTAAAGGTTGGATAAAACAAAGCATATTTTACATTTAATTTTTAAAAAGATATATTTTAAATTTCCCTGCATGGAATGAATGTTAAATATTGATATCAGGATCCACAAGGGCTTAACAATATACTTCCAATGATACTTGTAATTTTCATGTCTAGAAAATTATCTGAGAGTGTAGAGATACGTATTAATTCCAGGCTCCAAGGAGAAGCTTGCAGAGACCCCATGCTCTGCCTATATCTCTAGAAATGTCCTTACTCTGCACTCCTGCTAGGACATGTAGATAGTTTCCTGTGCACATGAGTGATTTATGGTTTAAGACATATATGGATTTTAAATCTTCCAGGCTTTCCCTAAGTTCTCTGTTAAATTTCATTTCCCCGTCCACACAACGTTATTAAATACTCTCTCTGACATGTGTCAAGGCTTACAGTTCAGGAATGTTCTCCTTTGAAAACTGCAAAGATGTGGACACTTGAGGGTCCTCATGAACGATATCTGTTTCTTGCTTGTCTTGTTCACTCTGCAGGTGCTGGTCACGATCACCCATCAGCTCCAATGTAGCCTGATAAAGATGAAGGAAGCAAAACAGAACAAAGGGGTTATCACAGAGGTGGTGGTTTCTCTAGGCTTACCCAATCCCCCTTCTCTGGGGACAAGCACATAGCTGTCTCTGTGACTGGAGCCTTCTAATGCATTTGTAAGATAAGCAGACATGCTCTTCTTCTCAGATTACAGAGGAAGGCTGGAGCAGGGACAGGTAGAACATCGGTGTCACAGGCAGAGCTCTTTCCAGGGCTGATGAGTCATAGAATTCCACCTGACCATGAGCTCTAAAACTCCACTTGAGTACTATGACTGTTCTGGTCTCTTCAAAAATCCATGTCATGGAAAAGAAAAGGTGGTGGGACTGTTCTCTGTTAAGAGAATCTAAACAGATTTAGCAACCAAATGCATCGCATAGAAAACTTATTTGGATGCTGGTTTAAAAAATACAGCCATAAAAGACATTTGGGAGACAATTGAAGAAATTAAAATATTGAGAGAATTGAAGGTATCAGATTATGAAATTATTACTAATTTTTCTAGATACGATAACAGTATTTTGGTGTGTATAAGAAAGTCCTTATTCTTTTTTTTTTTTTTTTTTTTTTTAAAGATGACCGGTAAGGGGATCTCAGCCCTTGTCCTGGTGTTGTCAGCACCACGCTCAGCCAGTGAGCCAACCGGCCATCCCTACATAGGATCCGAACCCGTGGCCCTGGTGTTATCAGCACCGCACTCTCCCGAGTGAGCCACAGGCCGGCCCAAGAAAGTCCTTATTCTTAAAGATGCTTTATGAAGTACAGGGATGAAGTGCCATGCTGTCTTTGACTATTTTTAAACAGTTCGGAAAATTCCATCTATTTATATACTAAAGAGAAAGCAAATGTGACAAATGCTAACAATTTTAAAATCTAGGTGTGGGGATAACTGGTTATCCATTTGCAGGAGATTGAAACTAGACCCACATCTCTCACCATTTACTAAAATCAACTCAAAATGGATTAAGGATTTAAATATACACCCTGAAACAATAAAACTTATTAAAGAAAATATAGGAGAAACCCTTCAGCAAATAGGGCTGGGCACAGACTTCATGAATATGACCCCAAAAGCATGGGCAACCAAAGGAAAAATAAACAAATGGGACTATATCAAACTGAAAAGTTTCTGCACAGCAAAAGAAACAATTAACAGAGCTAAAAGACAGCCAACAGAGTGGGAGAAAATATTTGCAAAATACATGTCTGACAAAGGACTAATATCCAGAATATATAAAGAACTCAAACAACTTTACAAGAAAAAAACAAGCAACCCAATTAAAAAATGGGCAAAAGAGCTAAGTAAGCATTTCTCTAAAGAAGATATGCAAATGGCCAACAGTCATATGAAAAAATGCTCAACATCACTCAGCATCCGGGAAATGCAAATCAAAACCACACTGAGATACCATCTCACCCCAGTTAGGATGGCCAAAATCCAAAAGATGCTGAAAGATAAATGCTGGTGTGGTTGCGGAGAAAAAGGAACTCTCTTACATTGTTGGTGGGAATGCATAATGGTGCAACCCCTATGGAAAATGGTTTGGAGGTTCCTCAAACAGTTGCAGATTGATCTACCATATGACCCAGCTATTTCACTGCTGGGAATATATCCAAAGGAATGGAAATCATCAAGTCGAAGGTATACTTGTTTCCCAATGTTCATTGCAGCACTCTTCACAATAGCCAAGAGCTGGAATCAGCCCAAATGTCCATCATCGGATGAGTGGATACGGAAATTGTGGTATATCTACACAATGGAATACTACTCAGCTATAAAAACGAATGAAATACTGCCATTTGCAACAACATGGATGGACCTTGAGAGAATAATATTGAGTGAAACGAGTCAGGCAGAGAAAAAGAAATACCACATGTTCTCACTCATTGGTGGGAGCTAAAAAATAAACAAATTAATTCACCCACATACACACACAAAAAAAAAACTGGGGGGGGGGAGAAGATATAACAACTATACCTTTTTGAAGTTGTTACAACAAGCAAATGGAAAGGACATTCTTGGGGGGGAGGGGAGAGAGGGAGGAGAGAGGGAGTTGTCGGTGATGGGCCATAATAATCATATACATTGTATATTGACAAAATAAAAATTTAATGAAAAAAAATAAATAAATAAAATCTAGGTGTGGGGAAGGAATGTGGTTGATCATTGTATTATTCTTGTAAGTTATCTTTTTATTTAAATTTTTTCATAACAAAGGATGTGGGGGAAAAGCCTACTCTATGAATTTGACCAACAAAATTTATTTCTTTATTTCGTTATTCTTTGCCTTGTTCTAGAAAATCATTCAAGACATTTTCTGATATTTCAATTTTATGCAAGCAAAAATTGACAATAATTTATCTTTGAACAGTTCTTTTCTTCAGAAACTATACTGTGAAATATTTTTCCTGTCCTTTGAAGAAGTTTGATCTGAAATTCTTGTGTTTCAGCAAAACTGTTTTTAAACTGGAAGGAGAAAAATTTGGAGTAGGGAGAACAGATCAGTCTCTTATTGAAATGTCTGTATAAACTACTGGCCAAGTTAATAGGAATAACTGACATTCATATAACTCTTTACAAATTGCTTTCATGTGCATTATTTCTTTTTATTCTCATGATAGACTTGAGGAAGATAAAGGCAGGTATTCAAATTCTCTAGGCCATTCATATTCAGTGATTCATTCAAGGTCATATACTGTGGTAAGTTAATTGGTGTTCCCAAAAAGATAGGCCCGTGTCCTAATACTAGGACCCTGTGAATATTATCTTATTGGAAAAAGAGTCTTTGCAGATGTAATTAAGTTCAGGGTTTGGGGATAAGATCACTTTGGATTACCTACGTGAGTCCTAAGTCCAATGACAATATTCTGATAAGAGACAGGAAAAGAGCAGATACAGACACAGAGGAGAAGACCATGTGCAGATGGAGGCAGACACTGGAGTTATACAGCCACAAGCCAAGGAAGGCCTGGAGTCACCAGAAGCTGGAAGAGGAAGATTCAACCCTAGACACTGGCTTAAGGGTAAACAGATGAATTCTATTGAAAGACAATCTGTGAGCAGGGGGCAATTTTACATACAGTGGTTTTTCCTAAGGTTATTTCATAAATCCGCAAGAACAAAACTAACATATAATGACATTTTTTTTTTTTGCATGGGAAGGTGGGTAATTTCCTGAGCATGGTAACAGCAGCATCCAGTGGAAACCATGCCATCCCCTACCTCCCTCCTGGTTGCAAGCTCTGAAGTCCTGCACCTGTTAAAAGGAAACTCTCAACCTTTTTTTCAGTGCTTTGAGATATGAGACGGGAAGTTTCTCTCTTCACCCACTGTGGCATTTGAGTGTCTCCTTACCCATTTCTCAGTGTCCACCTCGTGAAGGAACTCAGTTCGAGGGTTTTCAGAGGAAGTGTCATCCTCATCATTGGACATGTCTAAGATGTGGTCCATTTTGATAATTTTCCTTAGCAAACTGCAAAAGCCAAACAATACAAACAGAGGTTGTTATTATGACTTAGGGCCAGAGGTTACCCTGCACATTTCTAAAGGCTGAATGCTGAGATCTTTCCCAGCCCAAGGAGCACCTGCTGTCCTTGTACTGAGCTCATTCTGTGTGAATGATGCCTCACATAGTATATCTCACAAGACAGCAGTAGAGAGCCTAGGTAAATATAGGCTGACTGAACCCATAGATTATTTCACAGTGAGATTCCAAATTGCAAAGTCACTGTATCTATATATAATAGGTATGTACAAGTGTGTGTGCAAAATAAATACAACAAATAAGTAAATAAATATACTTTCATGGGCAGAGAGAAGTAGGTCTTTTTTTTTTTTTTTTTTTTTTC
>NW_007726607.1:306145-323040 GCF_000696425.1 Galeopterus variegatus
AGGGTGGGGGGAAAAAAAAAAAAAAAAAAAAAAAAAAAAAATATCTTTTCAGGGGGGGAGGAAAGTGGTTTTTTTTTTTTTTTTTTTTTTTGTCCTTTTTGAGACCGGCCGCACCGCGCTCAGCCAGTGAGTGCTGTGAGCGCACCAGTCATCCCTATATGGGATCCGAACCCGCGGCGGGAGCGCTTCCGTGCTCCCAGCGCCACACTCTCCCGAGTGCACCACGGGCTCGGCCCGAGAAGTAGGTCTTTGATGCTCTCTTCATCTCTGTCTCCCAGTTGTCCTCCCCGCAATGTTTACTCGTTTCTTCTTTATTCTAACACAGAGATTCTACGCATAAATAAGCAGATATATTTGTGTGTGCATCTATACAGCATGTGTCACTTAACAATGAGGATACATTCTGAGAAATGTGGCATTAGGCAATTTTGTCGTTGTGTGAACAACATAGAGTGCGCTTACACAAACCTGGATGGTATAGCCTACTACACACCTAGGCTACAAAGCTGTGCAGCATGCTACTGTACTGAATACTGTAGGCAATTGTAACACAGTTATAAGGATTTGAGTATCTAAACATAGAAAAAGTACAGTAGAAATAGAGTATTATAATCTTATGGGATCGCTGTCTATATATGGTCTGTGGCTGACTGAAATGTAGTTATGCAGTGTATAACTATACATAGTATGTATACAGATATATGTGTGTGTGTATATATACTCATATACATACCTTTTAAAATATAAGTGGTAGGATATTTATACACACTATTCTGTACTTTGGATTTTGGATTTATTTTTTTACAAACTATGTTGTAGTCAATTTCTTATTAGTATATACAGAGCTACCTTATTTTTAAAATGTCCATATGGTATTCTATTGTGGGGCTGAATGATAATGTTCTAATCAGTTTTTTATTAATAGATATGTAGATTGCTCCCGATCAATTGCTACTACCATCAATGCTGGAATGAATATCCTTACACATCTATATGTTGTGTATACATACAAGCACATCTATTAAATAACCCTAAAAGTAGAATTGCTAGGTCAATAGATAAGTGTATTCTAAATTTTGATAGATTTTACCAAATTATGCTTTAAAGAGGTTGAATCCATTTACATTCCCAGCAGAAATGATGAGAGTGCCTGTTTTCCCACTCCTTTCCTAAAGCCATGTATTACTAAAGTGTTTGATCTTTGCCAATTTGGTTTGTTTAAACTAGTATCCTATCTTAGTTTTAGTCTCTTTTTATGAATGACATTGAGCATTCAAGCAGAGAACTCTGAGCATTTTCTGATTGTTAAACCTGCCCCCTTCTGCTGGAGAAACTGTTTTAGAAATTTTATGCCTGGCTGTGTTAATTGCAAACTTTGGCTTCTGTAACCTAGCTTTCTTCCTGCACCCATGTGCTAACAAAAGGTAACAGCAGTTTTGCACCGCCCTAAGGGCCGAATGCAGATTTGGCCTCAGAACTGTCCAATGAGCTATGTCTCATAGCCACCCAATCCGAATTAACAGACTTGCATCCCTCATTTGCATAAGAGGACCTAAATGAGAACTTGGGTGGGAAGTTTGGGCTATAGAAGGCTGCCACTTTCCTTCATTCGGGAAGACACGAGCCTGATGCTTTTGCTCTCCTTGCTTTTAAGCAATAAAGTACCGAAACACCAAAAAGAGCTGTAAACTAATAAAGCACTGTAACACCAAAAAGAGCTGTAAACTAATAAAGAGCTGTAATACCAATGTTGGTCTTGGATTCCTCTGTGTGAGCACCTCCCAACAGCATCTTTGTGTATACGTATAAAACTCATTTGTATTTTCTTTTCTATAAAAATTGCGTTGATACTTTTTTTTCCATTTCCTATTAGACTGTTGTTACTTTGCTGGGTTCATATATTTACACACACAATCACACACATACACTCTCCCTCTCGCTCCTCCTCACGTATTTTTTAGTGAGTCACAGTACATTTGTGATGTAGATCTAAAGCAGTATCTCCTAGTCTGTAGACCTTGAACCCTGAGGTTAGAAGTGGTGGGTCAGAGGTGGGGGAGTCTGGGAATCACTCCACACCCATACTGCATAGGAAGGGATCCTGGAATCTATATGCATTTCTGTAGACTGAATAACTATTGCTTACATGAGTAAATACTGCTCAAAGTTTCCAGATGCATATATTATTGTCTTCAATAAATTATAAGTGCATTCAAAAACATCTCTGATATCATAATAGCGTTTTTGACATATGAAGGGTTCTGGAAAATCTTTTACTCTAAAAAATATTTTCCTATTCAAAAAGGTTGTTAACCATTGGCCTATATTAGTACACATTTTTATTGTATACTAACAAATGTATATATGTGTTTACATGACTACTTGTACTCCCTCTACTCCAGAAAGTATTTTAAATGGTTTGTATCTTTAGCAGGTGAAAATAATGAAGCCACAAAACAATCAATGTAATTTTCCCAAATTGAGATTAGAATCTCAACAAATACTTTTTTTTTTTAATGTTTTTTTAAATTCTGATTACTAAAGAAATGAGTGACACTTTTCTTATGTGCACAACTGTGTTTTTTGTTTTGTTTCTGTTTTTGACAGCTGGCCAGTCTGTGGATCCAAACACTTGACCCTGGTGCTACAACACCATGCCATAACCCATTGAGCTAACTGGCCAGCCCCTGTGCACAACTATGTTAATCCTAAGATTTATTGTCTATTTGTTTATTGTGATAAAATATATATAACATAAGATTTGCCACTTTAACCACTTTTAAACATACAATTCTGTGAAATTAATTACATTTACAATGCTATGTGACCATCACATCAACCTATTTCCATAAGGTTTTTTCATCCTAAACATAAAGTCTGTACCCACTAAGCATTAACTTCCCATTACTCCTCCCCCTGAGTTTCTGGTAACATTGAATGCATGTCTGTCTGTGATTTGTTTGCTTTTAAAATTATTTTTCTTACTGGACCTGTGATAATTGTGTTTATTTATAGAGTACAATGTAGATATTTGGGTACATTTACACAGCTCACAATAATAATATCAGGGTAATTAACATATCCATTACCTCAAACATTTGTCATGTCTTTGGGTAGGGAACATTCAAAATCATCTCTACTAGCTACTTGGAGTTATACAATAATTTGCTATTGACTGTAGTCTTCCTGTAGTGCTATAGAACACTAGATCTTATTCTTACTAGCTCTCTACAATTTTGTATCCATTGACCACTCTCTCTCCCTATCCTTCCTCCTCCTCCTCTTACCAGTCTCTAGTAATCACTATTCTGCTCTCTACTTCCATGAGAATATATTTTTTTAGCTTCCACATATGGGTGAGAATATGTGATATTTCTCCTTCACTTAACATAATTTTCTCCAAGCTAATCCATGTTGCTGCAAATAGCAGAATTCCTTTTCATGGCTGAGTAATATTCCATTGTTTATATACCACATTTTCCTTACCCAGTCATCTTTTGATGGACATTTAGGCTGGTTCCATATCTTGGCTACTGTGAATAGAACTGTGATAAATATCACAGGAGTGCAGGTATCCCTTTGACATGTTGATTTCCTTTCCTTTGTATATATACCCAGTAATGGGACTACTGGATCGTATGGTAGTTCTATTTGTAGTTTTCTAAAGTAAACTACATACTGTTTTCCATAATGGCTGTATCAATTTACAATCCCACTAATAGTATATAAAGGGTCCCCTTTCTCCACATCCTTACCAGCATTTCTTTTCTGCTGTTTGGGGTTTTGTTTATTTGTTTATTTATTTATTTATTTTTATTGAAACATATCGATTATGCATATTTGTGGGGTACAGAGTTGACTATCAGTATTTGTGTACAGTATATGATGATCAAATCAGTATTATTAGCATATTCATCATTATAAAACATAATTATTCTTTTTGTCCATTACTCATTTTCTCCTTAATATCCCTCTCCCCCTTCCCCTTTCCCACTTTTAGTAACCGTACTTCTGTTCTCTCCTGTATTTTCTGTCTTCTTGATAATAACCATTCTAACTGGGGTGAGGTGATATCACTGTGGTTTTGGTTTGCATATTCCTGTTGATTAGTGATGTTGAGCATTTTTCATATACTTGTTGGACATTTGTATGTCTTCTTTTTGAGAAATGTGTGCTCAGTTCATTTGCCCATTTTTAAATCAATTTTTTTTTTACTATTGAGTTGTTTGAGTTCCATGTATATTCCGGATATATAAATCCAGAATAGAGATGCATAGTTTGCAAATATTTTCTCTCATTCTACATGTTGTCTCTTTGATCTGATTATTGTTTCCTTTGCTGTGCAAAAGCTTTCTAGTTTGATATAATCCCAATTGTATATTTTTGCTGTTGTTGCCTGTGCTTTAGAAGTCTTATTCATAAAATCTTTGCCCAGTCCTATGTCCTGAAGAGTTTTCCCTGTGTTTTCTTCTAGTAGTTTTATAGTTTCAGGTCTTACATTTAAGTCTCTCATCCATTTTGAGTTGATTTTTGTACATGGTGAAAGACAGGGATCTACTTTCATTCTTCTGCATATGGCTCTCCAATTTTCCCAGCATCATTTATTGAAGAGACTATACTTCCCCAGTATAAGTTCTTGACTTTTTTGTCAAAAATCAGTTGGCTGTAGGTATGTGAATTTATTTCTGGATTCAGTACTCTATTCCATTGGCCTATGTGTCTGTTTTTGTGCCAATACCATGCTGGTTTGATTATTATAGCTTTGTAGTATATATTGTAATCAGGGAGTTTGAGGCCTCCTGTTTTGTTCTTTTGCTCAGGACTACTTTGGCTACTTGGGCTCTTTGTAAATATAAATTTTAGGTTTTTAAAAAATATTTCTATGAAAAGTGTCATTGGTTGTTTGATGGAAATTGCATTGAATCTATAGATCACTTTGGGTAGTAAAATTTTGACAATATTGATTCTTCCAATTCATGAACATGGGATTTCTTTCCATTTTTTTTTTCTTTGTCTTCTTTAATTTTTTTAATCGGTGTTTTATAGTTTTCCTTGTAGAGATCTTTCACCTCCTTGCTTAAATTCATTCCTAGGTAGTTTATTTTATTTTATTTTGCTGCTATTATAAATGGGATTGTTTTCTTATTTCTTTTTTATCTTGCTTGTCATTGATATATTCAAATGCTGCTGATTTTTGTATGTCAATTTTGTATCCTGCAACCTGCAACTTTACTGAATTTGTTTATCAGGTCTAGAAGATTTTTGGTAGAGTCTCTATGTTTCTCTTTATATAAAATCATGTCATCTGCAAACAGGGGCAATTTAACTTCCTCTTTTCCAGTATGAATGTAATGTATTTCTTTTTCTTCCCTAATTTTTCTAGCTAGGACTTCAGTACTATGCTGAATAAAAGTGGTGAGAGTGGGCATCCTTGTCTTGTTCCAGTTCTTAGAGGAAAAGCTTTCAGCTTTCCCCTATGCAGTATGATGTTAGCTGTGGGTTTATCATCTATAGCCTTTATTGTATTTTCCTTCTATACCTAATTTGTTGAGAGTTTTTATCATGAAGCAATATTGAATTTTATCAAATGCTTTTTCTGTGTCTATCAAGATGATCATATGGGTTTTTTTCTTTTCTTTCATTATGTTGATGTGAGGCATCATATTTATTGATTTACTTATGTTGAACTATCCTTGCATCCCTGGGATAAATACCACTTGATTATGCTGTATTATCTTTTTGATGTATTGCTTGATTTGGTTTGCTAGTATTTTGTTGAGGATTTTTGCATCTACGCTCATCAAGGATATTGGCCTGTAGCTTTTTTGTTGTTGTGTCTTGGCCTGGTTTTTGTATCAGAGTAATACTAGCCTTGTAGCATGAGTTTATTAGAATTCCATTCACTTCAATTTCTTGAAATAGTTTAAGAGGTATTGGTGTTACCTCTTCTTTAAAAATTTGATGGAATTCAGCAGTAAAAACTTGTGGTCCTGAGCTTTTCTTTGTTGAGAGACTTTTTATTACTGATTCAATCTTGTTAAGAATTTTTATTACTGATTCAATCTCAATATTGTTATTGGTCTGTTAAGGTTTTCTATTTTTTCTTTGTCCAGTCTTGGTAGATCATATGTGTCCAGAAACTTATTCATATTCTCTAGGCTTTCAAATTTATTGGCACATAGTTGTTCATAATAGTTTTTAATTATCCTTTGTATTTTGGTGGTGTCAATTGTAATGTCTCCTTTTGCATTTCTGATTTTATTTATTTGGGTATTTTCTCTCTTTTTTTCTTGGTTAGTATAGCTAATGGTTTGTCAATTTTGCTTATTTTTCAAAATAAAACAACTTTTCATTTGATTCATCTTTTGTATTTTATTTTTTAGTTTCAATTTCATTTATTTATGCTCTGATTTTTATTATGTTTTTTCTTTTACTTATTTTGGTTTTGGTTTGTTCTTGCTTTTCTAGTTCCTTGAGATGCATTGTTAGGTTGTTTATTTGAAATCTTTCTTTTTCTTTTGACATAGACATTTATTTCTATAAACTTTCTTCTCAATAGTGCCTTGACTGTATCTCACAGGTTTTGGTATGTTGTATTTCTGTGTTCATTTGTTTCAAAAAATTTTTTATTATTTCCTTATTAACTTTTTCTTTGACACATTGGTCATTTGGGAGCAAGTTGTTTAATTTCCATGTATTTGGGTAGTTTCAAAAGTTTCTCTTCTTTATTTCTAATTTTATTCCACTGTGGTCATAAAAAATCTACACATAATTTTGATATTTTTGAGCTTGTTGAGACTTTTTTTGTGGCTTAACATATGATCAATCCTGGAGAAGTTTCTGTGTGCTGATGAAAAGTATTCAGGCCGGCCCCATGGCTCACTCAGGAGAGTGTGGCACTGGTAGCACTGAGGCCACGGGTTCGGATCCTATATAGGGATGGCTGGTGCACTCACTGGCTGAGCATGGCACAGGCAACGGTTGCAATCCCCTTACCAGTCAGAAAAAAAGAAAAAGAATATATATTCTGTATCTGTTAGATGAAATGGTCTGTAAATGTCTGTTAGGTCCATCAGGTCTATGGTGCTGTTTAAATCTAATGTTTCTTTATTGATTTTTTGTTTCTATGATCTGTCCAATGCTGAGAGTGGTGTGTTAAAGTCCCCAACATTTATTGTATTGTTGTCTATCCCTCCCTTTAGATCTGACAATATTTGCTTTATTTGAGTGTTCCCTTGTTGGGTTCATATAAATTTATAATTGTTATATCTTCTTGCTGTATTGATCCTTTTATTATTATATAATGTCTCTCTTCATCTTGATGTATAGCTTTTGATTTAAAGTCTGTTTTATCTATATAAGTATAGCTACTACCGCTTGCTTTTGTTTTCCATTTGTGTAGAATATCTTTCTCCATTCTTTCATTTTCAGTCTATGTGCATCTTTTCAGGTTAGGTGTATTTCTTGTAAGCAGCATATGGATGGGTCATTTTTTTTATTCATTCAGCCAGTCTATATCTTTTAATTGGGGCATGTAATCCATTTGCATTCAAAGTTATTATTGATATGTGAGGTCTCACTCCTGTAATTTTGTTGATTGTTTTATAATTATTTTGTATATCCTTTGTTTTTTTCCTCCTTTCTAATTATTTATCCTTGTAGTTTGGTGGTTTTCTGTATTGATAAGCTTTGATTCCTTTCTTTTTCTAGTTTGTGTATCTGCTGTAGCAGTAAGCTTTATATATTTGGTTGTTTTCATGATGGTTCTCTCTCTTCTATATGTAGAACCCTCCTAAGCATTTCTTGTAAGGCCAGTCTGGTGGTAATGGAATCCTTTAAGTTTTGCTGGTTTGAGAAAGACTTTATTTCTTCCTCATTTCTGACAGATAGCTTTGGTGGGTATAATATTCTTGACTAGCAGGATTTTTTCTTTCAGTACTTTGAATATATCATGCCATTCTCTTCTGGCCTGTAGGGTTTCTGCTGAGAAGTCTGCTGTTAGTTTAATGAGGATTCTCTTAAAT
This sequence comes from Galeopterus variegatus, assembly GCF_000696425.1. Lineage (NCBI taxonomy): Eukaryota > Metazoa > Chordata > Mammalia > Dermoptera > Cynocephalidae > Galeopterus > Galeopterus variegatus. The sequence goes on from NW_007726607.1 coordinate 314,170, forward strand.
GTAACTCAACACTTTTCTCATACTGTTTTTGGCATTATGTCTTTGTCTTTAACTTTTGACAATGTGTCTTGGAAAGGATCTTTTTGGATTGAATTTACCTGGGGACCTTGAGCTTCTTGGATTTGGATGCTCATATCCCTCCCTTGACTAAGGAAGTTTTCTGCTATTGTTTTATTAAATAGATTTTTGATACATTTTTTGTTTTCTTCTCCTTCTGGAATTCCCATATTTTGAACATTTGTTTGCTTAGTGGTATCCCATAAATCTTAAAGGCTTTGTTCATTCTTCTCTATTATTCTTTTATCCTTTTTTTTTTTTTTTGTCTTCCTAGGTTATTTCAAAACAGCTGTCTTCAAGATCAGAAATTTTTTCTTCTGCTGATCCAGACTGTTGTTGAGACTCTCAGATGCATTTTTTATTTCATTCAATGAATTCTTCAGTTCCAAGATTTCTGTTTGATTTTTTAAATGATATCTATCTGTTTGTTAAATTTCTCATTCAGATCATGAATTGTTTTTCTAATTTGGTTGTATTATCTGTCTTATTTTCTTGTATCTCAGTGAATTTCCTTAAGATTATTGATTTGAATTCCTTTTCTGGCAAGTTGGCAATTTACTATTCTTTGTGATCAGTCACTGGAGCATTATTGTGTTTCTTTGGTAGTGTCAAATTTCCTTGTTTTTCATGTTTCTTGTTTCCCTGCATTGATATCTGTGTATCTGGTGGAACCCTCACCTCTTTGAGCTTCATAGAGTGGCTTGTATGGGGAAAGACTTTCATCTATAAATGCATCCTAGGGAGCTGATTGGGTAGGGTACATTGGTTTTGTGCTTGAAGAGTGCAGTAATGTGTAGACTCTGCATAGTTTCTTTAGGTGTAATCAATTTTCACTATGTCTGTAAGTGAATCAGTGGCTTAGACTTGGGAGATTTATGGTGGTGGTGGGACAGCTTTGCCAGGGGTGGGCTTACTGGGCTGTGTGTATACACACTGTGGATCAGTTGTCTCATGGGCTGGCTCACTGGGGGTGGGATTCTTGGGCTGATTCTCAGGCTGGTGATGTGGGCATGTTTCATGTCAGGATGTCTGGGACTGGTACATCAGTGGCAGGGTCACTGTGCTGATTCTCTGACCTGGGGTGGGCCTACCAAGGGCACATCAGCCAGGCTATTTCTCATTTGGATGCATGGGTGTGTGACAGCTCAAAGACTCAGGTGTGCATCTGCTGTGGGCTGGTTGGCTGAACCACTTCTCAGAGCCAGATGTAAGATTGTGCTTCCCTCAGCAGTTTAGGAACAGGTATCCAAAGGACAGGACTGCTGAGCCATTTCTTGGGCCGCAGGTGAGTTCATGGGGCTGGGATGCTGGGAGGGCTCCAGCCAGCTACTTCTCAGGGAGTGGGCAAGTTTGCAGGGCAGGCCTGCTGAGAGACCAGAGAGTCACTTCTCAGGTGGTGGTCAGGCTCACAAGGTGGACCTGTTGAGGGTAAAATTGCTGACTGCTTCTCCAGGAGGGCATGGATGCACTTTAGCTCTGCCAGCTGAGGTATGTGTTCATTAAGCTAGGGACCCCTGAGCTTTATATCCAGGTCAGGAGTGTGGTTGCTCAGAACTTAATTGATTGGTGGGGGTTTGGAGGGCCTGTCTGTCTGATCTCTGGCTGGGGGCACAGGGATGTGGCAGTTCAGCCAGCCTGGAGTTGGCTTCCCAGATGTGTAGGACCAGAGTCACAGCCACTCCTGTGCCCAGGCTCCTCAACAATTTCTATTTAACTGGTATCTGCCTACTTTATGATTGTAGGACCCTTTAGCATCTCATAAGACCTACTACAGTAAATATTCATGAGATCATAATTAGACGAGTGTAGAGAAGAATGTCAACTCAGACCCCGAACTTGGAAATCTCATCATTTGCATCCCACTGGTCCAAGGAAGTCTCTGATAAGACCCCAGAAATTGCTCCTGTGAGCTCAGCCCTGACTAACTTCTGCATTGCACCTTCAGTTGCATGGAGTTTTTGGAGAAAACCATTGTTTTTCTCAATCAACTGTTGTTCCTCCTCAACTGTCTTGGTCTGCGGAGATATCTGGTCATACAGATCTGTGGGTGTGAGAGCCATTTCTTCAGCACTGCAAGGACAATGGGGACAACAGGAGGAATTCCTCAGCAGGATTGTCAACTACATCCTCTCTGCTGACATCAGGCTTTTTTTTTTTTTTTTTTTTTTTTTTTTTTTTTTTTTTATAGACTGACTTTCGTAAATGTTTGATGAGTCTTGTGCTGATCTTTGTATTTTGAAGTCTCCATCTTTTTGAGAGCTGGACTATACTGCCTATTGTCAAAGGTGGGTTTTACTTTTTTTTTTTTTTTTTTTTTTTTTTTTTTTTTTTTTTTTTTTTTTTTTTTTTTTTTCATCAGGGAGTTTGACTTTAACCCTCTCTCTTCCAAGGCTGGTTGTCCATTATAAGAGACTTCAAAGCAAACTCTTAGGTTCCTTTGATCAAATATAAACAGGAAACTCTTGTGTGTGACTGTCCCCAAGTATACACCTCATGTGAATGTGTCTGAGGCTGTAAACATCCATTTTGAATCTTTGAATGGGAATGTTATAGAGAAATATGCAATAGCCAGCTTGAGAGGAGGGAAACCTTCATTTTTATAACCTCTTTCTGATTATACACTAGTATGCACATTGTAAAAAATAGAGAAGGTGAAAGAGGAAAATAAATCACTGGTACTCTAGGGATAGCCAGAGATAACCCCAAAGATATCCAGATTTAACCACTGTTAATATTTTGAAATATTTCTTTCTGTTACTAAATTTGATATTTGTTTTACTCTTTTTCCATTGTTGACAACTAGGTTGTTTCTATTTGTTCACTGGTATAAATAATATAGTAGTGAATATCTTTGTTTAGTAATTTTCAGTGCATCTCTAATTACTTAGGATACTTCCTTAGAAGTAGAATTACTGGGTCAAAGTGTATACACATTTTTAAGGGTTTAGAAAAATATTTCCAAATTGTTTTTCTAAAAGTTCATCCAATATACCATTCACTGTGAGAGAATGGTAACCATTCTAGCCTGGTAGGCAAGTTAGCAGGAGAGCAGAGAAGTAAATTGTTTGAGTACTTAAGTAGTGAGAAAAATAAAGAGGAAAGGAAACAGGAAGGAAGGCAAAGAGGTGTGAGAAAGGGACTAGGAAGCTCATATGAAAATCTGTAGGGAAAGGATAGATGTGAAAAATAACTCCTAGTTACTGGCAGAAATCAAAAGGGTTATTCTAGCACCAAACAGGAAGAAACCTTCTCCTCTGTGTATTCAAATGAGTGACAGCAGTAGATTGGCCTAGAGTTGGAGGGTGGCCTGGTCCCCCTGACCCTGAGGAACAGAATCCCTAAGGGACAGAGAGAATTGTGGACTGATGGGAAGAGAAGTGATAGAAGGGATTTTCCTGGAAGGGTGATTTATGGCAGGAATTAGGAACAGACAGGAAGGACCAGGGAGGAGGAAGGTACTGGGAACCACAAAGATACCACAACCATTTGGGCAGACAAGGGCCTGGTTGATTATTCTGTGGCAAATCGAGCTTTGTTCTGAACTGTGGTGATCCATAGCAGACGTGGTGCAAAGAGGGCCACTGTGAAAAAAGAAGCATCAGGGAAGAGCTAGAATTTTAGATGTGAGGAGGCTTCATCCTTTTTAACTTTGAATGTAAAAAAGAATAAGCCTTTGATCTCTTTCAGGATATGTGGACTGCCCAATTTTATTACAGAACCTGTCTGAACAGTTTTGTCTGTTTCCTGATGATGCTAAGAATTATTAAGACAATTCCAAGCTCTGACGGATGAACAGACACTAAGATGTGCTTTGTTTAGTGTCTTTCTTGTCCAAAAATTAGAATACTGTACACATAATAAGATTTTCTTATTTTGGTAACTCTCTGACACCTCAATAGCTTCTCCAAGAGTGATTTCAAAGAAAACATTTTTCTCTCAATTCAGACACCTACACAAATTCTGCCTCTATGTATTTTCTCACAATTCAAATAACAATTAGAATCCTAAAGTTGGCTTATGTTTGTGCGGTCCCTAATGGATTACAAACTGCTTTTCACATATTTTCTCACTCAGTTCCCGCAACTCCTCAATGAGGAAGGTATTATCCCTGTTTTATGTGTGCATTAACCAAGGCTCTGGGAGATGGTGGGATTTACTTAGAGTCATACAGCTTGTTAACTAGCACAGCCAGAACTCAGAGTTTCCATATCCGCACAGCTACTTATAAGGGATTTCCCTCACCTCGACCTCAAAAGATGACCTAGATCAGGGCTCTTCAATAGAACTTTCTGTGATGATGGAAATGTTCTCTATACTGCTCAATCCAGTAGCCACTAGCCACATGTATCTACTGAGCACTTGAAATGTGGCTCATGCAACGGAGGAATTCAATTTAGAGCCACATGTGCCTAGTGAATACCATATTGGACAACTCCGAATTTTCTAGAGCAGGGGTCAGCAAACTATGGCCTGCAGGCCAAATCTAGCCTGTTATGTTTTTGTAAATAACATTTTATTGGAACACAGCCTCACCCATTCTTTGACATACTGTTTATGACTGCAACAGTCATAGACAGTATGTCATACTGACATAATGACATAGCTGGATGGTTGCAATGGAAACCATTTGGCATATAAAAACTGAAATATTTACTATCTTGTCCTTTAAAAAAAGTTTGCCAACCCGTGTTCTGGACTATCACCTTCTTCTATGATGCTGGGTGTTTGATACAGTTAATAAGTTGAATACAGTGTAAACTTTGGAGAGTCAGGTTGAGTTCATATCCTAGCATTAATACCTAGCAGCTGGGCATAATCTTAGAGTTCTCGGCCTCACTTCCCCCATCTGTAGAATGGGGTTAACATTAATAGTACTAATGTTATTTCAAGTTGTGAGAAGTAAACCAAATAATTCTTTATTGTGCTTAACACAGTGTCAGGTACATAGCAAACACTTGCCAATGTTATCTATCCATTAAAATCAAAGCAGTGGAAATGGAAGCAATTAGTAAGGTTTCTTTAACTTCGAATAATACAGTAATAATAATAATAATAGTAGTAATAATAATGCTTACACAGGTACAGCACTTTCAGTTAATAAAGCACTTTCACTAACTTATTTCATTTAATCCTCACAACCACCCTGTGGTCAGACAACCAAGGCATATCTTATTATCTCTGTTTTTTTAGGTGAGTCTCAGAGATCGCCTGTGATTTGCCCAAGGTTTTATTGCTAGAAAATGGGAGAATCAGGATTTAAACCTGCAAATTCTGATTACAAGTTTTTCAGCCATCCTAACATTATACATAAAATTGATGCCTAATATGTTTTCACGGGTTGGTTAATAGACTTATTACCTCAAAACTCTCCATCTGTTGAAGCTAACTTTTGGCTAGTTACACAGCGTAGGTCCTTACTGCTTGAAGTATGATCTGCAGACCAGCAGCATCACCTGGGATCTTACCAAACACGCAGAAGCCCCACCCCAGACCCACTGAATGAGTGTTTGCATTTTCACAAGATCCCAGGTAGTCCACAGACATGAAAGTTTGGAGGTACTCATACTCTATACATTTTAAAATAGACCCCCTCTTCTTCTCCTTACACCCGATTTCTTCATTCCTATATGTTTACACCATTGGCCTCTAGGATTGTTTGGTACAACTGGTGTGAATCCCTCCTCCCTCCCCAATATCCCACGAAAACCTTTAAAATAACCATTTTGAGTCCAAAGGAACAGATCAACCATTTTAAGAAACAGCTGATGAAATCACTAACTTACAATTTGGGAGAATTTTTTCCAGGCCTGAACACCCAGATTACCCTCTTCAGTTCCTGCTAGCTGGGCAGTTTGGGATCTCAGAAATTTACCAAAGCCATGGTTCTGATAATTAAGGATTTGATGTCACTATAGGCTCCTGGCAAGGTCATAATGAGATGACTATTACAACTGTGAAATAGTGTATATCTGTTGGAATACTTGCTCTTCCCAGTTTGGTGATCACGAATACCTCTGAATTCAACGGGGTAGACTAGAACAAGTCAAGGTTTTCTTGAAAGTTCTGGTGATGCCAGAGCCTCCTTTCCCCAGCACCAAGGCAGAGAGGCGGCTGTTTAAGAGTGAAGCACAGCTAGGCAGTTAGCTTTGCAGTTGGACTTTCCCTCTCTGACATTCCACTTGGAATGTGGCACATGCAACCCTTCAACCCCTCTTGCAGGATTCTAGGTGTGCAGGAGTCTCCTGCCTTTCCTCTGACTTGCACCTCCAGCCTTCTCCCAGCCACCCCGCTTCTCTTGCTAACTCTTTGGAAACTGAACCTTTCTCCCACCCCAGCCCCTCTGTCCACCCATCTGCTGGCCTCTGACATGGTGTTCTGGCATGTTCTTCCAAACTCAGCTTCTTCCCCTGTGACTGCCCCTTTCATCTCTCGCCTGAACAGAGCATCTGGCTTTCTCACAGAGGCTCAAAGACCTTCTACAATGGAGTACATGATTTCTCTTCCTTCCACACTCAGCAGGAACCAGCAAGTGGCTGATCTTCTTGTAAACTAGGGGTACTCCTATGTTATGGCTTCGTCACCTTAGAAGTCCACTTGCTATCACACTTTCACAACACTCTTTCAACTTCTTCCAGGACTTCATTGCCAAGTTCACATTTGCCTCTATTCCTCATCCTCTTCCATCATTCTCGGGAAACTCAGCACCCATGGAAAGGGCCTTACATTCTGACCTTACAAGTCCTAAGCCCCTAAACTCTTAAGACTTTCCTCTTTACCTACTAAACTTATTGAGCAGTACAGAGATGAAATATAGAACAATTCTTATAAGCATGAACTTAGAATCACATCAGTGTTTGAAACCTGGTTTTGCTATTTATTAGCTATTTGGTCTGGGGCAAAATTTAATGCCTTTATCTGAAAAATGTTTGATAATACCTACCTAACTAGTTTGTTGAGATGATCAAGGCAATAATGTGAGGAAAGGGTTTCAGGCAGAACTGGACAGATGCTAGTGCTCCCACTAGAATTTAGCTTCCATGTAGACAGGGATGGTTGTTTGTGTCATTGACGCTGTATCTCCAGCACTAGAAGAGTGGCTGGCACATAGCAGATGCTCAAAGAAATTTTGTCAAAGTGGAATGAATGCATATATGGTAGCTGCGATTTTTACGGCAACATTTTAGGTCTTGTCATCACCCTGAGCATTTCCTCAGCTGAAAGTTCAAGTTCAGGTGTGTCACCATTCTCCTGTGGGCTTTACTGCACTCCCTCCTACTTAGGAACCCAGACTCCATCACCTCGTGTTCTCCCCCAGTGCCTGAGGCACCAGTCTTCTGCCTTAGACCCCTGCCTCATATGGTGACTATGCTACAACCTTCGCTTGTCCCAGCTGGCCTAGTGTTTCTTTAAGAAAAATCACAAAATTGTTCTGACGAGTTCCATTGCAGTGTAATGTTGTGGTCACAGGTAAACACCCTCAGGGTCCTTGTCTATGGTGAATGTTGAAGGAAACACAATAATGGGGGCTTCAAGCATTTAACAGAAAGATGTTTTATTTGGGTCATCCAACTTATACCTATTTAGCAGGGGCTGGGTTATTTCCATGCATATTCAAGTGGAGATGAGTGTGCACCCGCAGTGGGGTGTCATGTATGTTACATGCAACCCTTGTTCTCTTAGGGGTGGAGATTGAAGCATTAAAATGTAGAGGGGTTGGCTTTGTGTTGTCAGAAGGTGAATTTGGGGGCTAAGTTGGGACGAGTGTGGAAGTTCCCTGAGCTGGCCCAAACTGGTTTGGAGTAATTGGGAGTTCAGCTTCTGTTGCTATCACAGGGAGGCATTCTTTTCCAATCAGAATTGTTGAATGAAGGGGAGGAAAGGAAAGAGACTGGGAGAGAAAGGAATGAAGGAGTAGCTCTTAATCAGAACGGGATGGGGGTGGTAGCTCTCAATAACTCGTACTTATTGAGGGCTTATTAATGTGCCAGGCATTCTTCTGTTTTACATGTATCATCTAACTTAATTCTTACCACCTGTCAAAAAGTGAGGGATCTGGGATTCAAACCCAAACCCAGTTGGTCCGGCTCCAGGGAGCACACCCTTAAGCACCACTGTATACAACCACTCTTCAACTAGGTTCTCACTGGTCCTCAGCAAAACTTTTCTACATCTCTTGTTGACTCCAAAACATAGGGGCCGCAACAGCTGGGTTCTGTCTTGCTCAGTTCCTTTCCCACTCTGCCTGGCTCCTGAACAGTTCCCTGTGGGAGCAGTGACCTCACCCCTGCGTGACTGCACTGAACCAGCCCAGCTGAAGCCAGTCTTTGCTCCAGTGCCAGACCACTCCTTCGTGCAGCTTCTTCTCCATTCAAAACATCCCTTCGATCTCAGGGTCCTGGGGATTGTATTCCATTCATTGTCAATACTCTTTGCCGTTTCAAAAGCTCTTTTTGAGTGTCTCTTCTGGTGTTCCACTGGTGCTCACAATTTCTTTGAGGAAACAGACATGTAAACTTATTTCTTACATTTTCAAGCCCTCTCTCTGCACTGTTGCTTTGCCTCAGTATGCAAACCTGTTCCTGTTTCCTCTCTTTTAGGAAAAAATCCTTCATTCCGGGTACGTGAGCTACCATCTTATCTTCCTCTTTCTTTCAACAAAAATTTCTCAAAATTTTAGACTATAGTTGCCATCTCTATTGCTCATTACATATTCATATTTTAACTGCTTATAACTATGGCTCTTTGATTGCAAGACTTTGTGGGAGGATTTTTTTGTTTTTTTTTTTTTTTTTTTTTTTTTTTTTTTTTTTTTTT